>NC_134586.1:112708613-112733613 GCF_037038515.1 Microtus pennsylvanicus | reverse complement strand
AGCCATTGTCACTTACTAACAGCTCAGGACACCCAGAGCTAACAAGAAATTGCAGTCTCAGCCGGGCTTTAATCACAGCACACACACAGATCTCTGTGAATTCAAAGATGGCCTGATTTACAGAGTGAGTTTTAGGACAGCCCAAGATACAAAAAGAAACCCTTTCTTGAAAAACAAAGCAAAACAGCAAAAGAAAGAAAGACAAGGAAAAAGAAAAAAATGGCAGTCTCTTTCCACTCTCTCCTCCATTGGCTCTTAAAGAGCTCTCAAGCTGAACTGGAGACCATGGTGTCACTCAAAACTGGGAAGCCAGAAACCTTAGGGGGGTCACAGGAGTCGGACTGACTGCAGCACTTGATGCCTCAACCCTGCTAATGGCTGTGATATAAGGCATGGTAAAATACGGGCTTTGGCAGAGCACTACTCCCCTTTCTCTATTATTATTGCTACACAACGAAAAGGACCGGGGGGGGGGGTGATGATGTGCAGTCAGTGCTGGTATTGAAATCTCACTGACTCCTTCCGCACTCCTTGTCAATTCCCGACTTTGTCAAATCAACTATCGTGAATCTTTGATGTGGGTTGGCCCTTTAGGAACTCAGAGAAACAAGACAGACAGACCTGTTTCATCCCAGAAACCTCCCAGTTCCTGAGCCCTAGCCCTGGAAGTCTCAAAGCCATCACATCCAGAAATCTCTCTAGTCCCTGCTAGTGGTGAACTCACTTCGTCTTCCCCAGGACCACTAATTATTTCTCCATGTTTTCCTGTGAGATCTGAGGCCAGCTTTCTTCTTCCTCCCTCTGGCCTCTCCACGAACGATCTCCATTCTCTAGACAACATGTCTAGAACCGAGTCTTATAGGCACCGAGAGAGTGTGTCTTGAGGGCAGTTGGCGTTTCTAGGACACGAGTGACATCACAAAATTCCGAGAGCTCTCTGGGATACCGTGGAATTTCCAGAGAAGGGACTGCTGATGTCGTGAGGCACGGCCTTTACCTCCTTGCTGATATTTCTCCCCGAACTGACCGACCGACCGACCGACCGACCAACCGGAACCTGAGGTTTCCTTTCCAGGAGTCTCTCCTCCGACACAGAGGGAGCCATTCAGGATTTCCTCCTTCCAAAACCAGAAATTTCTCTCTGCTTCATTAATATCTTCTCACTACTTCCTGAACCCATGGGGAGTTAGTTAGTTGAACACTCACTTTTTTCATGAATGACCCTTCCTCCCTCTCCTGAACATCTCATATTACTGATTCATACTCAGTAAAACAGTAATATGAGAAATTAGGCCAGGAGGATATGGAAGATGAGGGTTGAGTCTTCTGAAGTGAACAAGCACTTAGGGAAGGCTAAACTTAAGGGAATTTGACTCTGAGTGGCAAGACATGAATAGCTGCTGCCAAGGCACAGATACAGGCACCAACTGGGCCCTCGGCATCCTCCTGCATCATCAGAGCTGTGTGGGAAACTCAGCCCAAAGGAGGGGCCGTGTTCAAAGGGAGAGGGCATTTTCGAGGACAGCACTGTTTTCTTTTTTTTCTTTCTTTCTTTCTTTCTTTCTTTCTTTCTTTCTTTCTTTCTTTCTTTTTTTTTTCGAGACAGGGTTGTTCTGTAGTTTTTTTTTTTTTTTGGAGCCTGTCCTGGAACTAGCTCTTGTAGACCAGGCTGGTCTTGAACTCACATGCTTTCTTTTTTTTTCTATTGGATATTTTTGACTTCTTTATCAAAGATCAGGTGTTCGAAGATGTGTGGATCGATATCCGGGTCTTCTATTCGGTTCCATTGGTCCTCCTGTCTGTTCTTATGCCAGGACCAGGCTGTTTTCAGAACTGTAGCTTACAGAGTGTTCTTGCAGGTGGGGCACAGAAGAGGTTAATTACGGTACCTTAGTTCTTCTGCTTTTCTAGCAGACCGGAGCCCAGCTGACAGGAATCCAGTAGAGATGGTGTCAAGGTTCACACTGACACTAACAGCTGTAACTTGAGCAGGATTTGTGATCCACATGAAATTTGCAATGAATTGCAGCAAATCTGTGACACTCTAACTTGCTCAGGCTCAGTATCTGAACATACAGATGTTTGCAATGATCACTGGCTTCAGGATTTTTTTTTTGTTGTTGTTGTTGTTGTTTTGTTTTTCCACGAGACAGGGTTTCCCTGTAGCTGAAGTTTAACGGCCTGGTGTTTTTGTGACTTACTGCTTCAAAGAACTTCTCCATTTCTTTATCCCTAAGGGAAAAGAAATATAATCACTAAATACATTTAAGTGTCTTTCAACCATTTTAGATCCCTCTGTTGAGAGTTCTCTGTTTAGGTCTGTACTCCATTTTTTAAAATTGGATTATTTGTTCTTTGGATGACCAATTTCTCGACTTCTTTGTGTATTTTGGAGATTAGTGAAGATCTTTTCCCATTCTGTAAGGCCGTCGTTTTGTCTTGTTGGCCATGTTCTTTGCTTTACAGAAGCTTTTCAGTTTCAGGAGGTCTCACTTATTAATTGTTTCTCTCAGTGTCTGTTTTTTTTTCTTTTTTTTTTCTTTTTTCTTTCTTTTTTTTTCTTTTTTTTCTTTTTTTCTTTTTTTTCTTCTTCTTCTTTTCTTTTTTTTTCTTTTTTTTCTCTCTTTAGTTTTTTTCTTTGTTCTTTTTTTTGTTTTGTTTTTCTTTTTTTTTCTTTTTTCTTTTTTTTCTTTTTCTCTCAGTGTCTGTGCTACTGGGGTTCTATTTAGCAAGCGTTCTCCTGTGCCAATGTGTTCAAGTGCATTTGATATTTTTATTTTTATATTCTTTTATTGTGGATGAAGTCAATTATTTGAACTCTCAAATATTTTTATTGTTATTATCTCTCTATTTGTTTGCTTATTTGTGGTTGTTCACCAACTTGACTATCTAGAGGAAGTAAAAGTCGTAACAAGGTTTCCGTAGGTGAACCTGCGGAAGGATCATTAACGTGAGAGAGCAGCGGCGGCGGCTCTGCCCGCCCGCTCGCCTGCCTCGCCCGAGTTCTCGCCGGGAGGCGCGCTCCCCGGGTCGCACGTGTGTTGTGCGCACGGAAGTGTGCGTGCGCACGGGTGCGCGTGGCGGTCGTGAGAGAGAGGTCGAGAGAGGGGGAAGGGGGACGGGCGCCGGCTCGCCCGCCCTCCTCGCCCCGTCCGAGGACCCGTGTCTGGCTCTGCCGCTGGCGGCTCACGGCGGACGGCGGCTCTCTTCCCGCTCTCGCTCTCCTCCGTCCACTCCCGCTGCTTGCCTCACCGCACCGCAGCGGCCCGCGGGTGTGTCCCCTCTTTCCCGGGCGCGCGCCTTTCCCTCTCCATCCCTCTTCCCGGGGGAGGATGGGCGAGGGTCTGGCGGCGCCCCGGGCCCCCTCTCGCCGCCGACCTCCGCTCGCGCGCCGTGGCGCCGCGGCGCGCCTGTCGGGGAGGCGGCGGAGGTTGGGCGCACTTTTTTTTCCCCCCTCTCCACCTCCTTCTCCAAAGGACCGGGGTAGACCAGTAGTCCCTCCCACCGGGCGGGAGGCCATTTTTTTCCCCCGGGGATGCGGCGGGTCGACCAGATGTCCCGCTGGACTCTTTTTTTTTTTTTTTTAATGTATAATATATATTATATCTTCCTAGACCTGACGGGTCGACCAGTTGTCTCTGTGCACTTCCTTTTTTTTGACGGACTGGAAGCGGGTCGACCAGTTGTCCGATTAAATATTTGGCCTTAAAATGCTAAGTACCGGGGTCGACCAGTTGGCCTTGTGAACTTGGGTCGACCAGTTGTCTTTTTCCATGTCTTGATTGACTGATGTCATTCTTCAATGTGTTGGTGGTTAGTTTATCTCTTTTGTTCTCTATGCCAACACGCCACACTCACCAAACACTTTTTTTTAAATTTATTTATTTACTTATTTTTATTTTACTTTTTTATTATTTATTTATTTATACATACATACATACATCCTGTCTATCTGTCCAGATGGGGCAGGGGTAGAAGGGGCTAGCTATGAGAGGAAGGTGCTCGGTGGGCATCCAGTTGTAAATAAGGCTGGGAATAAATAGCTGAATATTAATTCATTTGAGTAATATTAAAACTGTTCAAGTAGAAAACAATTGCTTTCTTTTTCTGTTTGCCCAGAGATCTGACTGACTGCAACTTGGAAAGAAGACGGCCCTGCTGGACAGAGACCTCCCTCCTGCTTTGGGTGGGTCGACCAGTTTACATGTTTATTTCCACGTTTTGTCTTTTATGGATTGAATGGATGTGTCTCTCTCTCTTTTTTTTTTTTTTTTTTTGGTTTTTCGAGACAGGGTTTCTCTGTGGCTTTGGAGCCTGTCCTGGAACTAGCACTGTAGACCAGGCTGGTCTCGAACTCACAGAGATCCGCCTACCTCTGCCTCCCGAGTACTGGGATTAAAGGCGTGCGCCACCATCGCCCGGCTCTCATTTTTTTTTTCACGATTGCTTGCTTGCTTGCTTGCTTACTTACTTACTTACTTACTATCTGTTCAGCCCATCTCATTTACTTACTTCTTTAAAAAAAATGACCCACCTAGTTATTTACTTACTTACTTACTTACTTACTTGTTCATTCATTCCTTCACTTCCTTATCTTCTTTCATATATCTGTTTATTTATCTGCTGATTTAGCGTGACTCATTTACTTATTGAATGTTTCAATTATTATTTAGTTTTATTCATTTATTCATTCTTTATGTCTATTTTTATGTATGTATTTACTTACTTTCTTAATTTTTTTTTTACTTTTTAAAATTTACTTAATTTTTTTCTTTCTTTGGGAATGTAGATTCTTTCTTCCTTTCTTCCTTTCTTTCCTTCTTTCTGTCTCCTGACTGTCACTGGCTAAGAAAATGGTGGCCTCCATGTCACTGGTCAGCATAGCAGCTCCTAAAATGGAATTTGATGAAGGGATACATAGATAGATAGATAGATAGATAGATAGATAGATAGATAGATAGATAGATAGATAGATAGATGGGATGCGCACACGCTCACACACACACACACACACACACACACACACACACATATGCACGCACGTGCATGACATGTACAGATGGGGGGCGATTCCAATGTTTTCAGAGGAAGGTGCTCGCTGGTAATAATAAATGTGCTGGTAAATAAGGCTGGAAATAGCTGAATATTAAATCATTAAAACTCTTCAAATAAATAAAAAGCAATTCCATTTCTCTCTCTCTCTCTTTCTCACCATATACCAGCACATCTGAACTGACTGCAACATACAAAAGAAGAAGAAACACGGAAAGAAGACATCCCTGCTGGACAGGATCTGAGATGAGAATAAATTCATCGAATGGCTGCCAACAGCATTTCATTGAGAAGAGATTCCACATTTTATGCTGTACAGTTACTTAGTTAGATAGATAGATAAAGAGAGGCCTGTGAACTGGGGTGGGCTGTGGCTTCTCAGGTCACCTCAGGTCAGGGAGGGGCTGAGGAGTGTCCCATTGGCCTTGACAATAGGCAGGAGTCAGAGGTTAATGTCAGGGCAGGGCCTGAGAGTTCCTCAAAGGGAATGAATGGAGACCCTTGCTAACCTAAGAAATGCCTGACCTTGGAAAAGGACTTGTGGAAAGCGGGCCCTTGAAACTGTGGTTTCACGTCTTACTAGAAAGCTCCCTCTTGGAAGGGAAAGTCATCGTGATATCTTACTCTTTTCCCAAGGATACCCTACCTACCCTTCTGATCATTCTTACTGAATTAAGTCTTCCACTGCAAATAAATAAATAAATAAATAATAAATGAAGTGGGTGAGTGAGTGAGTGAGTGAGTAAGTAAGTAAGTAAGTAAGTAAACAAGCAAATACGTGGATGGACAAATAAATACAAAGTTTGCTGTTGTTGACTGACTTTTGATTTCATAATGAATCTCTCTCTCTCTCTCTCTCTCTCTCACACACACACACACACACACACACACTAAATATACAATAAAAGGAAGCATAACACCTTTACTCAGGGGGCAGAGTGAACTCTGAAAATTTTCCAGGCGGGGGGGGGGGGAGAGACAGAATATAAGAACAAAATGAGAAAAAAGGAAAAATAGTGTTGGCTGGCTGGCCGGCTTTCAGTTCCCTGACAGAAATGAGCACATTGTGGAGGAAACACAAAGTTGTTACACTATGTGGGTGTGATGAGGAGAGATTGTGAGTGAGTGTCCTGTCAGAACAAAGTTAGTCCCATAGTTGATGAAATTCATTATCCCAAAACTTCAGCAGAATATATCCCAAGTTTGCAAATGTGTGATCAGCTTGTGACAGGTTGGGCTGGAGATGCTGAGAACTGGGGAGCCCTCAATGCAAGAGCAGACACTCATTCCCATGAAGAGGGAGAGAGGGAGGGAGGGAGGGAGGGAGGGATCATTCATTCCTATACTCAAGTTTAAAGAAAGATGAGTGGCTATCTATGGAGAGACCACTCACAGATATGAAAAATCATTTCCTAAAAATCAAATTTCTCAGTCAGTATGCAACTGCTATGGTGCTTCTCCTAGATAGAGCAAAACACACAAACAAACTGATTCCTTGATCTAGAGCCACAGTGCACATGCTGTGGAAAAGGGGACATGGCCAACTTGAATCACAATATTCATCAGAGCATGAAAAGAGCGTAAAAAGGACACAGAGGAGAGATAATTGTGGTCCTTCCTTCCTCCCTCCCTCCCTCCCTCCCTCCCTCCCTCCCTCCCTCCTTCCCTCAGGAAGTGACTGACAGATGAGACTTTGTCCAAGCAGGTTCTGTCTGAAATACCAGACTTGAGTTTCCCCCTCTGTGGGTATTAGCTAATCAGTCCTCCCTTCTTTCTGTAGGAAGGTGGTGCATGTCTCTCAGAACTTACCTGGTTTCCTCTGCACCAGGTGAACCAGGGAAAAGCTTTCTAAGCCTTATTCAGACCCATAGAGGCTGCGCTGTGTGTGACTTCAGAGACCTCAGGGAGTATAGGGGTGGGTGGGTGCTTGATGCTTCAGACTCATGTCATTGAAGGACATAACATAGTCTGGATTCACAGAGATTCACAACACAGAGCCATTGTCACTTACTAACAGCTCAGGACACCCAGAGCTAACAAGAAATTGCAGTCTCAGCCGGGCTTTAATCACAGCACACACACAGATCTCTGTGAATTCAAAGATGGCCTGATTTACAGAGTGAGTTTTAGGACAGCCCAAGATACACAAAGAAACCCTTTCTTGAAAAACAAAGCAAAACAGCAAAAGAAAGAAAGACAAGGAAAAAGAAAAAAATGGCAGTCTCTTTCCACTCTCTCCTCCATTGGCTCTTAAAGAGCTCTCAAGCTGAACTGGAGACCATGGTGTCACTCAAAACTGGGAAGCCAGAAACCTTAGGGGGGTCACAGGAGTCGGACTGACTGCAGCACTTGATGCCTCAACCCTGCTAATGGCTGTGATATAAGGCATGGTAAAATACGGGCTTTGGCAGAGCACTACTCCCCTTTCTCTATTATTATTGCTACACAACGAAAAGGACCGGGGGGGGGTGATGATGTGCAGTCAGTGCTGGTATTGAAATCTCACTGACTCCTTCCACACTCCTTGTCAATTCCCGACTTTGTCAAATCAACTATCGTGAATCTTTGATGTGGGTTGGCCCTTTAGGAACTCAGAGAAACAAGACAGACAGACCTGTTTCATCCCAGAAACCTCCCAGTTCCTGAGCCCTAGCCCTGGAAGTCTCAAAGCCATCACATCCAGAAATCTCTCTAGTCCCTGCTAGTGGTGAACTCACTTCGTCTTCCCCAGGACCACTAATTATTTCTCCATGTTTTCCTGTGAGATCTGAGGCCAGCTTTCTTCTTCCTCCCTCTGGCCTCTCCACGAACGATCTCCATTCTCTAGACAACATGTCTAGAACCGAGTCTTATAGGCACCGAGAGAGTGTGTCTTGAGGGCAGTTGGCGTTTCTAGGACACGAGTGACATCACAAAATTCCGAGAGCTCTCTGGGATACCGTGGAATTTCCAGAGAAGGGACTGCTGATGTCGTGAGGCACGGCCTTTACCTCCTTGCTGATATTTCTCCCCGAACTGACCGACCGACCGACCGACCGACCAACCGGAACCTGAGGTTTCCTTTCCAGGAGTCTCTCCTCCGACACAGAGGGAGCCATTCAGGATTTCCTCCTTCCAAAACCAGAAATTTCTCTCTGCTTCATTAATATCTTCTCACTACTTCCTGAACCCATGGGGAGTTAGTTAGTTGAACACTCACTTTTTTCATGAATGACCCTTCCTCCCTCTCCTGAACATCTCATATTACTGATTCATACTCAGTAAAACAGTAATATGAGAAATTAGGCCAGGAGGACATGGAAGATGAGGGTTGAGTCTTCTGAAGTGAACAAGCACTTAGGGAAGGCTAAACTTAAGGGAATTTGACTCTGAGTGGCAAGACATGAATAGCTGCTGCCAAGGCACAGATACAGGCACCAACTGGGCCCTAGGCATCCTCCTGCATCATCAGAGCTGTGTGGGAAACTCAGCCCAAAGGAGGGGCCGTGTTCAAAGGGAGAGGGCATTTTCGAGGACAGCACTGTTTTCTTTTTCTTCTTTCTTTCTTTCTTTCTTTCTTTCTTTCTTTCTTTCTTTCTTTTTTTTTTTCGAGACAGGGTTGTTCTGTAGTTTTTTTTTTTTTGGAGCCTGTCCTGGAACTAGCTCTTGTAGACCAGGCTGGTCTTGAACTCACATGCTTTCTTTTTTTTTCTATTGGATATTTTTGACTTCTTTATCAAAGATCAGGTGTTCGAAGATGTGTGGATCGATATCCGGGTCTTCTATTCGGTTCCATTGGTCCTCCTGTCTGTTCTTATGCCAGGACCAGGCTGTTTTCAGAACTGTAGCTTACAGAGTGTTCTTGCAGGTGGGGCACAGAAGAGGTTAATTACGGTACCTTAGTTCTTCTGCTTTTCTAGCAGACCGGAGCCCAGCTGACAGGAATCCAGTAGAGATGGTGTCAAGGTTCACACTGACACTAACAGCTGTAACTTGAGCAGGATTTGTGATCCACATGAAATTTGCAATGAATTGCAGCAAATCTGTGACACTCTAACTTGCTCAGGCTCAGTATCTGAACATACAGATGTTTGCAATGATCACTGGCTTCAGGATTTTTTGTTGTTGTTGTTGTTGTTGTTTTGTTTTTCCACGAGACAGGGTTTCCCTGTAGCTGAAGTTTAACGGCCTGGTGTTTTTGTGACTTACTGCTTCAAAGAACTTCTCCATTTCTTTATCCCTAAGGGAAAAGAAATATAATCACTAAATACATTTAAGTGTCTTTCAACCATTTTAGATCCCTCTGTTGAGAGTTCTCTGTTTAGGTCTGTACTCCATTTTTTAAAATTGGATTATTTGTTCTTTGGATGACCAATTTCTCGACTTCTTTGTGTATTTTGGAGATTAGTGAAGATCTTTTCCCATTCTGTAAGGCCGTCGTTTTGTCTTGTTGGCCATGTTCTTTGCTTTACAGAAGCTTTTCAGTTTCAGGAGGTCTCACTTATTAATTGTTTCTCTCAGTGTCTGGTTTTTTTTTTCTTTTTTTTTCTTTTTTTTCTTTTTTTCTTTTTTTCTTTTTTTTCTTCTTCTTCTTTTCTTTTTTTTTCTTTTTTTTCTCTCTTTAGTTTTTTTCTTTGTTCTTTTTTTTTGTTTTGTTTTTCTTTTTTTTTTCTTGTTTCTTTTTTTTCTTTTTCTCTCAGTGTCTGTGCTACTGGGGTTCTATTTAGCAAGCGTTCTCCTGTGCCAATGTGTTCAAGTGCATTTGATATTTTTATTTTTATATTCTTTTATTGTGGATGAAGTCAATTATTTGAACTCTCAAATATTTTTATTGTTATTATCTCTCTATTTGTTTGCTTATTTGTGGTTGTTCACCAACTTGACTATCTAGAGGAAGTAAAAGTCGTAACAAGGTTTCCGTAGGTGAACCTGCGGAAGGATCATTAACGTGAGAGAGCAGCGGCGGCGGCTCTGCCCGCCCGCTCGCCTGCCTCGCCCGAGTTCTCGCCGGGAGGCGCGCTCCCCGGGTCGCACGTGTGTTGTGCGCACGGAAGTGTGCGTGCGCACGGGCGCGCGTGGCGGTCGTGAGAGAGAGGTCGAGAGAGGGGGAAGGGGGACGGGCGCCGGCTCGCCCGCCCTCCTCGCCCCGTCCGAGGACCCGTGTCTGGCTCTGCCGCTGGCGGCTCACGGCGGACGGCGGCTCTCTTCCCGCTCTCGCTCTCCTCCGTCCACTCCCGCTGCTTGCCTCACCGCACCGCAGCGGCCCGCGGGTGTGTCCCCTCTTTCCCGGGCGCGCGCCTTTCCCTCTCCATCCCTCTTCCCGGGGGAGGATGGGCGAGGGTCTGGCGGCGCCCCGGGCCCCCTCTCGCCGCCGACCTCCGCTCGCGCGCCGTGGCGCCGCGGCGCGCCTGTCGGGGAGGTGGCGGAGGTTGGGCGCACTTTTTTTCCCCCCCTCTCCACCTCCTTCTCCAAAGGACCGGGGTAGACCAGTAGTCCCTCCCACCGGGCGGGAGGCCATTTTTTTCCCCCGGGGATGCGGCGGGTCGACCAGATGTCCCCCTGGACTCTTTTTTTTTTTTTTAATGTATAATATATATTATATCTTCCTAGACCTGACGGGTCGACCAGTTGTCTCTGTGCACTTCCTTTTTTTTGACGGACTGGAAGCGGGTCGACCAGTTGTCCGATTAAATATTTGGCCTTAAAATGCTAAGTACCGGGGTCGACCAGTTGGCCTTGTGAACTTGGGTCGACCAGTTGTCTTTTTCCATGTCTTGATTGAATGATGTCATTCTTCAATGTGTTGGTGGTTAGTTTATCTCTTTTGTTCTCTATGCCAACACGCCCCACTCACCAAACACTTTTTTTTTAATTTATTTATTTACTTATTTTTATTTTACTTTTTTATTATTTATTTATTTATTTATACATACATACATACATCCTGTCTATCTGTCCAGATGGGGCAGGGGTAGAAGCGGCTAGCTGTGAGAGGAAGGTGCTCGGTGGGCATCCAGTTGTAAATAAGGCTGGGAATAAATAGCTGAATATTAATTCATTTGAGTAATATTAAAACTGTTCAAGTAGAAAACAATTGCTTTCTTTTTCTGTTTGCCCAGAGATCTGACTGACTGCAACTTGGAAAGAAGACGGCCCTGCTGGACAGAGACCTCCCTCCTGCTTTGGGTGGGTCGACCAGTTTACATGTTTATTTCCACGTTTTGTCTTTTATGGATTGAATGGATGTGTCTCTCTCTCTTTTTTTTTTTTTTTTTGGTTTTTCGAGACAGGGTTTCTCTGTGGCTTTGGAGCCTGTCCTGGAACTAGCACTGTAGACCAGGCTGGTCTCGAACTCACAGAGATCCGCCTACCTCTGCCTCCCGAGTACTGGGATTAAAGGCGTGCGCCACCATCGCCCGGCTCTCATTTTTTTTTTCACGATTGCTTGCTTGCTTGCTTGCTTACTTACTTACTTACTTACTATCTGTTCAGCCCATCTCATTTACTTACTTCTTTAAAAAAAATGACCCACCTAGTTATTTACTTACTTACTTACTTACTTACTTGTTCATTCATTCCTTCACTTCCTTATCTTCTTTCATATATCTGTTTATTTATCTGCTGATTTAGTGTGACTCATTTACTTATTGAATGTTTCAATTATTATTTAGTTTTATTCATTTATTCATTCTTTATGTCTATTTTTATGTATGTATTTACTTACTTTCTTAATTTTTTTTTTACTTTTTAAAATTTACTTAATTTTTTTCTTTCTTTGGGAATGTAGATTCTTTCTTCCTTTCTTCCTTTCTTTCCTTCTTTCTGTCTCCTGACTGTCACTGGCTAAGAAAATGGTGGCCTCCATGTCACTGGTCAGCATAGCAGCTCCTAAAATGGAATTTGATGAAGGGATACATAGATAGATAGATAGATAGATAGATAGATAGATAGATAGATAGATAGATAGATAGATGGGATGCGCACACGCTCACACACACACACACACACACACACACACACACACACATATGCACGCACGTGCATGACATGTACAGATGGGGGGCGATTCCAATGTTTTCAGAGGAAGGTGCTCGCTGGTAATAATAAATGTGCTGGTAAATAAGGCTGGAAATAGCTGAATATTAAATCATTAAAACTCTTCAAATAAATAAAAAGCAATTCCATTTCTCTCTCTCTCTCTTTCTCACCATATACCAGCACATCTGAACTGACTGCAACATACAAAAGAAGAAGAAACACGGAAAGAAGACATCCCTGCTGGACAGGATCTGAGATGAGAATAAATTCATCGAATGGCTGCCAACAGCATTTCATTGAGAAGAGATTCCACATTTTATGCTGTACAGTTACTTAGTTAGATAGATAGATAAAGAGAGGCCTGTGAACTGGGGTGGGCTGTGGCTTCTCAGGTCACCTCAGGTCAGGGAGGGGCTGAGGAGTGTCCCATTGGCCTTGACAATAGGCAGGAGTCAGAGGTTAATGTCAGGGCAGGGCCTGAGAGTTCCTCAAAGGGAATGAATGGAGACCCTTGCTTACCTAAGAAATGCCTGACCTTGGAAAAGGACTTGTGGAAAGCGGGCCCTTGAAACTGTGGTTTCACGTCTTACTAGAAAGCTCCCTCTTGGAAGGGAAAGTCATCGTGATATCTTACTCTTTTCCCAAGGATACCCTACCTACCATTCTGATCATTCTTACTGAATTAAGTCTTCCACTGCAAATAAATAAATAAATAAATAATAAATGAAGTGGGTGAGTGAGTGAGTGAGTGAGTAAGTAAGTAAGTAAGTAAGTAAACAAGCAAATACGTGGATGGACAAATAAATACAAAGTTTGCTGTTGTTGACTGACTTTTGATTTCATAATGAATCTCTCTCTCTCTCTCTCTCTCTCTCACACACACACACACACACACACACACGCACACTAAATATACAATAAAAGGAAGCATAACACCTTTACTCAGGGGGCAGAGTGAACTCTGAAAGTTTTCCAGGCGGGGGGGGGAGAGACAGAATATAAGAACAAAATGAGAAACAAGGAAAAATAGTGTTGGCTGGCTGGCCGGCTTTCAGTTCCCTGACAGAAATGAGCACATTGTGGAGGAAACACAAAGTTGTTACACTATGTGGGTGTGATGAGGAGAGATTGTGAGTGAGTGTCCTGTCAGAACAAAGTTAGTCCCATAGTTGATGAAATTCATTATCCCAAAACTTCAGCAGAATATATCCCAAGTTTGCAAATGTGTGATCAGCTTGTGACAGGTTGGGCTGGAGATGCTGAGAACTGGGGAGCCCTCAATGCAAGAGCAGACACTCATTCCCATGAAGAGGGAGAGAGGGAGGGAGGGAGGGAGGGAGGGATCATTCATTCCTATACTCAAGTTTAAAGAAAGATGAGTGGCTATCTATGGAGAGACCACTCACAGATATGAAAAATCATTTCCTAAAAATCAAATTTCTCAGTCAGTATGCAACTGCTATGGTGCTTCTCCTAGATAGAGCAAAACACACAAACAAACTGATTCCTTGATCTAGAGCCACAGTGCACATGCTGTGGAAAAGGGGACATGGCCAACTTGAATCACAATATTCATCAGAGCATGAAAAGAGCGTAAAAAGGACACAGAGGAGAGATAATTGTGGTCCTTCCTTCCTCCCTCCCTCCCTCCCTCCCTCCCTCCCTCCCTCCCTCCTTCCCTCAGGAAGTGACTGACAGATGAGACTTTGTCCAAGCAGGTTCTGTCTGAAATACCAGACTTGAGTTTCCCCCTCTGTGGGTATTAGCTAATCAGTCCTCCCTTCTTTCTGTAGGAAGGTGGTGCATGTCTCTCAGAACTTACCTGGTTTCCTCTGCACCAGGTGAACCAGGGAAAAGCTTTCTAAGCCTTATTCAGACCCATAGAGGCTGCGCTGTGTGTGACTTCAGAGACCTCAGGGAGTATAGGGGTGGGTGGGTGCTTGATGCTTCAGACTCATGTCATTGAAGGACATAACATAGTCTGGATTCACAGAGATTCACAACACAGAGCCATTGTCACTTACTAACAGCTCAGGACACCCAGAGCTAACAAGAAATTGCAGTCTCAGCCGGGCTTTAATCACAGCACACACACAGATCTCTGTGAATTCAAAGATGGCCTGATTTACAGAGTGAGTTTTAGGACAGCCCAAGATACACAAAGAAACCCTTTCTTGAAAAACAAAGCAAAACAGCAAAAGAAAGAAAGACAAGGAAAAAGAAAAAAATGGCAGTCTCTTTCCACTCTCTCCTCCATTGGCTCTTAAAGAGCTCTCAAGCTGAACTGGAGACCATGGTGTCACTCAAAACTGGGAAGCCAGAAACCTTAGGGGGGTCACAGGAGTCGGACTGACTGCAGCACTTGATGCCTCAACCCTGCTAATGGCTGTGATATAAGGCATGGTAAAATACGGGCTTTGGCAGAGCACTACTCCCCTTTCTCTATTATTATTGCTACACAACGAAAAGGACCGGGGGGGGGGGTGATGATGTGCAGTCAGTGCTGGTATTGAAATCTCACTGACTCCTTCCGCACTCCTTGTCAATTCCCGACTTTGTCAAATCAACTATCGTGAATCTTTGATGTGGGTTGGCCCTTTAGGAACTCAGAGAAACAAGACAGACAGACCTGTTTCATCCCAGAAACCTCCCAGTTCCTGAGCCCTAGCCCTGGAAGTCTCAAAGCCATCACATCCAGAAATCTCTCTAGTCCCTGCTAGTGGTGAACTCACTTCGTCTTCCCCAGGACCACTAATTATTTCTCCATGTTTTCCTGTGAGATCTGAGGCCAGCTTTCTTCTTCCTCCCTCTGGCCTCTCCACGAACGATCTCCATTCTCTAGACAACATGTCTAGAACCGAGTCTTATAGGCACCGAGAGAGTGTGTCTTGAGGGCAGTTGGCGTTTCTAGGACACGAGTGACATCACAAAATTCCGAGAGCTCTCTGGGATACCGTGGAATTTCCAGAGAAGGGACTGCTGATGTCGTGAGGCACGGCCTTTACCTCCTTGCTGATATTTCTCCCCGAACTGACCGACCGACCGACCGACCGACCAACCGGAACCTGAGGTTTCCTTTCCAGGAGTCTCTCCTCCGACACAGAGGGAGCCATTCAGGATTTCCTCCTTCCAAAACCAGAAATTTCTCTCTGCTTCATTAATATCTTCTCACTACTTCCTGAACCCAAGGGGAGTTAGTTAGTTGAACACTCACTTTTTTCATGAATGACCCTTCCTCCCTCTCCTGAACATCTCATATTACTGATTCATACTCAGTAAAACAGTAATATGAGAAATTAGGCCAGGAGGACATGGAAGATGAGGGTTGAGTCTTCTGAAGTGAACAAGCACTTAGGGAAGGCTAAACTTAAGGGAATTTGACTCTGAGTGGCAAGACATGAATAGCTGCTGCCAAGGCACAGATACAGGCACCAACTGGGCCCTCGGCATCCTCCTGCATCATCAGAGCTGTGTGGGAAACTCAGCCCAAAGGAGGGGCCGTGTTCAAAGGGAGAGGGCATTTTCGAGGACAGCACTGTTTTCTTTTTCTTCTTTCTTTCTTTCTTTCTTTCTTTCTTTCTTTCTTTTTTTTTTCGAGACAGGGTTGTTCTGTAGTTTTTTTTTTTTTTTTGGAGCCTGTCCTGGAACTAGCTCTTGTAGACCAGGCTGGTCTTGAACTCACATGCTTTCTTTTTTTTTCTATTGGATATTTTTGACTTCTTTATCAAAGATCAGGTGTTCGAAGATGTGTGGATCGATATCCGGGTCTTCTATTCGGTTCCATTGGTCCTCCTGTCTGTTCTTATGCCAGGACCAGGCTGTTTTCAGAACTGTAGCTTACAGAGTGTTCTTGCAGGTGGGGCACAGAAGAGGTTAATTACGGTACCTTAGTTCTTCTGCTTTTCTAGCAGACCGGAGCCCAGCTGACAGGAATCCAGTAGAGATGGTGTCAAGGTTCACACTGACACTAACAGCTGTAACTTGAGCAGGATTTGTGATCCACATGAAATTTGCAATGAATTGCAGCAAATCTGTGACACTCTAACTTGCTCAGGCTCAGTATCTGAACATACAGATGTTTGCAATGATCACTGGCTTCAGGATTTTTTTTTTTTTGTTGTTGTTGTTGTTTTGTTTTTCCACGAGACAGGGTTTCCCTGTAGCTGAAGTTTAACGGCCTGGTGTTTTTGTGACTTACTGCTTCAAAGAACTTCTCCATTTCTTTATCCCTAAGGGAAAAGAAATATAATCACTAAATACATTTAAGTGTCTTTCAACCATTTTAGATCCCTCTGTTGAGAGTTCTCTGTTTAGGTCTGTACTCCATTTTTTAAAATTGGATTATTTGTTCTTTGGATGACCAATTTCTCGACTTCTTTGTGTATTTTGGAGATTAGTGAAGATCTTTTCCCATTCTGTAAGGCCGTCGTTTTGTCTTGTTGGCCATGTTCTTTGCTTTACAGAAGCTTTTCAGTTTCAGGAGGTCTCACTTATTAATTGTTTCTCTCAGTGTCTGTTTTTTTTTCTTTTTTTTTTCTTTTTTCTTTCTTTTTTTTTCTTTTTTTTCTTTTTTTCTTTTTTTCTTTTTTTTCTTCTTCTTCTTTTCTTTTTTTTTCTTTTTTTTCTCTCTTTAGTTTTTTTCTTTGTTCTTTTGTTTTGTTTTGTTTTTCTTTTTTTTTTCTTTTTTCTTTTTTTTCTTTTTCTCTCAAGGTCTATGCTACTGGGGTTCTATTTAGCAAGCGTTCTCCTGTGCCAATGTGTTCAAGTGCATTTGATATTTTTATTTTTATATTCTTTTATTGTGGATGAAGTCAATTATTTGAACTCTCAAATATTTTTATTGTTATTATCTCTCTATTTGTTTGCTTATTTGTGGTTGTTCACCAACTTGACTATCTAGAGGAAGTAAAAGTCGTAACAAGGTTTCCGTAGGTGAACCTGCGGAAGGATCATTAACGTGAGAGAGCAGCGGCGGCGGCTCTGCCCGCCCGCTCGCCTGCCTCGCCCGAGTTCTCGCCGGGAGGCGCGCTCCCCGGGTCGCACGTGTGTTGTGCGCACGGAAGTGTGCGTGCGCACGGGCGCGCGTGGCGGTCGTGAGAGAGAGGTCGAGAGAGGGGGAAGGGGGACGGGCGCCGGCTCGCCCGCCCTCCTCGCCCCGTCCGAGGACCCGTGTCTGGCTCTGCCGCTGGCGGCTCACGGCGGACGGCGGCTCTCTTCCCGCTCTCGCTCTCCTCCGTCCACTCCCGCTGCTTGCCTCACCGCACCGCAGCGGCCCGCGGGTGTGTCCCCTCTTTCCCGGGCGCGCGCCTTTCCCTCTCCATCCCTCTTCCCGGGGGAGGATGGGCGAGGGTCTGGCGGCGCCCTGGGCCCCCTCTCGCCGCCGACCTCCGCTCGCGCGCCGTGGCGCCGCGGCGCGCCTGTCGGGGAGGCGGCGGAGGTTGGGCGCACTTTTTTTTTTCCCCTCTCCACCTCCTTCTCCAAAGGACCGGGGTAGACCAGTAGTCCCTCCCACCGGGCGGGAGGCCATTTTTTTCCCCCGGGGATGCGGCGGGTCGACCAGATGTCCCGCTGGACTCTTTTTTTTTTTTTTTTTTTTTTTTAATGTATAATATATATTATATCTTCCTAGACCTGACGGGTCGACCAGTTGTCTCTGTGCACTTCCTTTTTTTTGACGGACTGGAAGCGGGTCGACCAGTTGTCCGATTAAATATTTGGCCTTAAAATGCTAAGTACCGGGGTCGACCAGTTGGCCTTGTGAACTTGGGTCGACCAGTTGTCTTTTTCCATGTCTTGATTGAATGATGTCATTCTTCAATGTGTTGGTGGTTAGTTTATCTCTTTTGTTCTCTATGCCAACACGCCCCACTCACCAAACACTTTTTTTTTAATTTATTTATTTACTTATTTTTATTTTACTTTTTTATTATTTATTTATTTATTTATACATACATACATACATCCTGTCTATCTGTCCAGATGGGGCAGGGGTAGAAGCGGCTAGCTGTGAGAGGAAGGTGCTCGGTGGGCATCCAGTTGTAAATAAGGCTGGGAATAAATAGCTGAATATTAATTCATTTGAGTAATATTAAAACTGTTCAAGTAGAAAACAATTGCTTTCTTTTTCTGTTTGCCCAGAGATCTGACTGACTGCAACTTGGAAAGAAGACGGCCCTGCTGGACAGAGACCTCCCTCCTGCTTTGGGTGGGTCGACCAGTTTACATGTTTATTTCCACGTTTTGTCTTTTATGGATTGAATGGATGTGTCTCTCTCTCTTTTTTTTTTTTTTTTTGGTTTTTCGAGACAGGGTTTCTCTGTGGCTTTGGAGCCTGTCCTGGAACTAGCACTGTAGACCAGGCTGGTCTCGAACTCACAGAGATCCGCCTACCTCTGCCTCCCGAGTACTGGGATTAAAGGCGTGCGCCACCATCGCCCGGCTCTCATTTTTTTTTTCACGATTGCTTGCTTGCTTGCTTGCTTACTTACTTACTTACTTACTATCTGTTCAGCCCATCTCATTTACTTACTTCTTTAAAAAAAATGACCCACCTAGTTATTTACTTACTTACTTACTTACTTACTTGTTCATTCATTCCTTCACTTCCTTATCTTCTTTCATATATCTGTTTATTTATCTGCTGATTTAGTGTGACTCATTTACTTATTGAATGTTTCAATTATTATTTAGTTTTATTCATTTATTCATTCTTTATGTCTATTTTTATGTATGTATTTACTTACTTTCTTAATTTTTTTTTTACTTTTTAAAATTTACTTAATTTTTTTCTTTCTTTGGGAATGTAGATTCTTTCTTCCTTTCTTCCTTTCTTTCCTTCTTTCTGTCTCCTGACTGTCACTGGCTAAGAAAATGGTGGCCTCCATGTCACTGGTCAGCATAGCAGCTCCTAAAATGGAATTTGATGAAGGGATACATAGATAGATAGATAGATAGATAGATAGATAGATAGATAGATAGATAGATAGATAGATGGGATGCGCACACGCTCACACACACACACACACACACACACACACACACACACACACATATGCACGCACGTGCATGACATGTACAGATGGGGGGCGATTCCAATGTTTTCAGAGGAAGGTGCTCGCTGGTAATAATAAATGTGCTGGTAAATAAGGCTGGAAATAGCTGAATATTAAATCATTAAAACTCTTCAAATAAATAAAAAGCAATTCCATTTCTCTCTCTCTCTCTTTCTCACCATATACCAGCACATCTGAACTGACTGCAACATACAAAAGAAGAAGAAACACGGAAAGAAGACATCCCTGCTGGACAGGATCTGAGATGAGAATAAATTCATCGAATGGCTGCCAACAGCATTTCATTGAGAAGAGATTCCACATTTTATGCTGTACAGTTACTTAGTTAGATAGATAGATAAAGAGAGGCCTGTGAACTGGGGTGGGCTGTGGCTTCTCAGGTCACCTCAGGTCAGGGAGGGGCTGAGGAGTGTCCCATTGGCCTTGACAATAGGCAGGAGTCAGAGGTTAATGTCAGGGCAGGGCCTGAGAGTTCCTCAAAGGGAATGAATGGAGACCCTTGCTTACCTAAGAAATGCCTGACCTTGGAAAAGGACTTGTGGAAAGCGGGCCCTTGAAACTGTGGTTTCACGTCTTACTAGAAAGCTCCCTCTTGGAAGGGAAAGTCATCGTGATATCTTACTCTTTTCCCAAGGATACCCTACCTACCATTCTGATCATTCTTACTGAATTAAGTCTTCCACTGCAAATAAATAAATAAATAAATAATAAATGAAGTGGGTGAGTGAGTGAGTGAGTGAGTAAGTAAGTAAGTAAGTAAGTAAACAAGCAAATACGTGGATGGACAAATAAATACAAAGTTTGCTGTTGTTGACTGACTTTTGATTTCATAATGAATCTCTCTCTCTCTCTCTCTCTCTCTCTCACACACACACACACACACACACACACGCACACTAAATATACAATAAAAGGAAGCATAACACCTTTACTCAGGGGGCAGAGTGAACTCTGAAAGTTTTCCAGGCGGGGGGGGGAGAGACAGAATATAAGAACAAAATGAGAAACAAGGAAAAATAGTGTTGGCTGGCTGGCCGGCTTTCAGTTCCCTGACAGAAATGAGCACATTGTGGAGGAAACACAAAGTTGTTACACTATGTGGGTGTGATGAGGAGAGATTGTGAGTGAGTGTCCTGTCAGAACAAAGTTAGTCCCATAGTTGATGAAATTCATTATCCCAAAACTTCAGCAGAATATATCCCAAGTTTGCAAATGTGTGATCAGCTTGTGACAGGTTGGGCTGGAGATGCTGAGAACTGGGGAGCCCTCAATGCAAGAGCAGACACTCATTCCCATGAAGAGGGAGAGAGGGAGGGAGGGAGGGAGGGAGGGATCATTCATTCCTATACTCAAGTTTAAAGAAAGATGAGTGGCTATCTATGGAGAGACCACTCACAGATATGAAAAATCATTTCCTAAAAATCAAATTTCTCAGTCAGTATGCAACTGCTATGGTGCTTCTCCTAGATAGAGCAAAACACACAAACAAACTGATTCCTTGATCTAGAGCCACAGTGCACATGCTGTGGAAAAGGGGACATGGCCAACTTGAATCACAATATTCATCAGAGCATGAAAAGAGCGTAAAAAGGACACAGAGGAGAGATAATTGTGGTCCTTCCTTCCTCCCTCCCTCCCTCCCTCCCTCCCTCCCTCCCTCCCTCCCTCCTTCCCTCAGGAAGTGACTGACAGATGAGACTTTGTCCAAGCAGGTTCTGTCTGAAATACCAGACTTGAGTTTCCCCCTCTGTGGGTATTAGCTAATCAGTCCTCCCTTCTTTCTGTAGGAAGGTGGTGCATGTCTCTCAGAACTTACCTGGTTTCCTCTGCACCAGGTGAACCAGGGAAAAGCTTTCTAAGCCTTATTCAGACCCATAGAGGCTGCGCTGTGTGTGACTTCAGAGACCTCAGGGAGTATAGGGGTGGGTGGGTGCTTGATGCTTCAGACTCATGTCATTGAAGGACATAACATAGTCTGGATTCACAGAGATTCACAACACAGAGCCATTGTCACTTACTAACAGCTCAGGACACCCAGAGCTAACAAGAAATTGCAGTCTCAGCCGGGCTTTAATCACAGCACACACACAGATCTCTGTGAATTCAAAGATGGCCTGATTTACAGAGTGAGTTTTAGGACAGCCCAAGATACACAAAGAAACCCTTTCTTGAAAAACAAAGCAAAACAGCAAAAGAAAGAAAGACAAGGAAAAAGAAAAAAATGGCAGTCTCTTTCCACTCTCTCCTCCATTGGCTCTTAAAGAGCTCTCAAGCTGAACTGGAGACCATGGTGTCACTCAAAACTGGGAAGCCAGAAACCTTAGGGGGGTCACAGGAGTCGGACTGACTGCAGCACTTGATGCCTCAACCCTGCTAATGGCTGTGATATAAGGCATGGTAAAATACGGGCTTTGGCAGAGCACTACTCCCCTTTCTCTATTATTATTGCTACACAACGAAAAGGACCGGGGGGGGGGTGATGATGTGCAGTCAGTGCTGGTATTGAAATCTCACTGACTCCTTCCGCACTCCTTGTCAATTCCCGACTTTGTCAAATCAACTATCGTGAATCTTTGATGTGGGTTGGCCCTTTAGGAACTCAGAGAAACAAGACAGACAGACCTGTTTCATCCCAGAAACCTCCCAGTTCCTGAGCCCTAGCCCTGGAAGTCTCAAAGCCATCACATCCAGAAATCTCTCTAGTCCCTGCTAGTGGTGAACTCACTTCGTCTTCCCCAGGACCACTAATTATTTCTCCATGTTTTCCTGTGAGATCTGAGGCCAGCTTTCTTCTTCCTCCCTCTGGCCTCTCCACGAACGATCTCCATTCTCTAGACAACATGTCTAGAACCGAGTCTTATAGGCACCGAGAGAGTGTGTCTTGAGGGCAGTTGGCGTTTCTAGGACACGAGTGACATCACAAAATTCCGAGAGCTCTCTGGGATACCGTGGAATTTCCAGAGAAGGGACTGCTGATGTCGTGAGGCACGGCCTTTACCTCCTTGCTGATATTTCTCCCCGAACTGACCGACCGACCGACCGACCGACCAACCGGAACCTGAGGTTTCCTTTCCAGGAGTCTCTCCTCCGACACAGAGGGAGCCATTCAGGATTTCCTCCTTCCAAAACCAGAAATTTCTCTCTGCTTCATTAATATCTTCTCACTACTTCCTGAACCCAAGGGGAGTTAGTTAGTTGAACACTCACTTTTTTCATGAATGACCCTTCCTCCCTCTCCTGAACATCTCATATTACTGATTCATACTCAGTAAAACAGTAATATGAGAAATTAGGCCAGGAGGACATGGAAGATGAGGGTTGAGTCTTCTGAAGTGAACAAGCACTTAGGGAAGGCTAAACTTAAGGGAATTTGACTCTGAGTGGCAAGACATGAATAGCTGCTGCCAAGGCACAGATACAGGCACCAACTGGGCCCTCGGCATCCTCCTGCATCATCAGAGCTGTGTGGGAAACTCAGCCCAAAGGAGGGGCCGTGTTCAAAGGGAGAGGGCATTTTCGAGGACAGCACTGTTTTCTTTTTCTTCTTTCTTTCTTTCTTTCTTTCTTTCTTTCTTTCTTTCTTTTTTTTTTCGAGACAGGGTTGTTCTGTAGTTTTTTTTTTTTTTTGGAGCCTGTCCTGGAACTAGCTCTTGTAGACCAGGCTGGTCTTGAACTCACATGCTTTCTTTTTTTTTCTATTGGATATTTTTGACTTCTTTATCAAAGATCAGGTGTTCGAAGATGTGTGGATCGATATCCGGGTCTTCTATTCGGTTCCATTGGTCCTCCTGTCTGTTCTTATGCCAGGACCAGGCTGTTTTCAGAACTGTAGCTTACAGAGTGTTCTTGCAGGTGGGGCACAGAAGAGGTTAATTACGGTACCTTAGTTCTTCTGCTTTTCTAGCAGACCGGAGCCCAGCTGACAGGAATCCAGTAGAGATGGTGTCAAGGTTCACACTGACACTAACAGCTGTAACTTGAGCAGGATTTGTGATCCACATGAAATTTGCAATGAATTGCAGCAAATCTGTGACACTCTAACTTGCTCAGGCTCAGTATCTGAACATACAGATGTTTGCAATGATCACTGGCTTCAGGATTTTTTTTTTTGTTGTTGTTGTTGTTGTTTTGTTTTTCCACGAGACAGGGTTTCCCTGTAGCTGAAGTTTAACGGCCTGGTGTTTTTGTGACTTACTGCTTCAAAGAACTTCTCCATTTCTTTATCCCTAAGGGAAAAGAAATATAATCACTAAATACATTTAAGTGTCTTTCAACCATTTTAGATCCCTCTGTTGAGAGTTCTCTGTTTAGGTCTGTACTCCATTTTTTAAAATTGGATTATTTGTTCTTTGGATGACCAATTTCTCGACTTCTTTGTGTATTTTGGAGATTAGTGAAGATCTTTTCCCATTCTGTAAGGCCGTCGTTTTGTCTTGTTGGCCATGTTCTTTGCTTTACAGAAGCTTTTCAGTTTCAGGAGGTCTCACTTATTAATTGTTTCTCTCAGTGTCTGTTTTTTTTTCTTTTTTTTTTCTTTTTTCTTTCTTTTTTTTTCTTTTTTTTCTTTTTTTCTTTTTTTCTTTTTTTTCTTCTTCTTCTTTTCTTTTTTTTTCTTTTTTTTCTCTCTTTAGTTTTTTTCTTTGTTCTTTTGTTTTGTTTTGTTTTTCTTTTTTTTTTCTTTTTTCTTTTTTTTCTTTTTCTCTCAAGGTCTATGCTACTGGGGTTCTATTTAGCAAGCGTTCTCCTGTGCCAATGTGTTCAAGTGCATTTGATATTTTTATTTTTATATTCTTTTATTGTGGATGAAGTCAATTATTTGAACTCTCAAATATTTTTATTGTTATTATCTCTCTATTTGTTTGCTTATTTGTGGTTGTTCACCAACTTGACTATCTAGAGGAAGTAAAAGTCGTAACAAGGTTTCCGTAGGTGAACCTGCGGAAGGATCATTAACGTGAGAGAGCAGCGCCGGCGGCTCTGCCCGCCCGCTCGCCTGCCTCGCCCGAGTTCTCGCCGGGAGGCGCGCTCCCCGGGTCGCACGTGTGTTGTGCGCACGGAAGTGTGCGTGCGCACGGGCGCGCGTGGCGGTCGTGAGAGAGAGGTCGAGAGAGGGGGAAGGGGGACGGGCGCCGGCTCGCCCGCCCTCCTCGCCCCGTCCGAGGACCCGTGTCTGGCTCTGCCGCTGGCGGCTCACGGCGGACGGCGGCTCTCTTCCCGCTCTCGCTCTCCTCCGTCCACTCCCGCTGCTTGCCTCACCGCACCGCAGCGGCCCGCGGGTGTGTCCCCTCTTTCCCGGGCGCGCGCCTTTCCCTCTCCATCCCTCTTCCCGGGGGAGGATGGGCGAGGGTCTGGCGGCGCCCTGGGCCCCCTCTCGCCGCCGACCTCCGCTCGCGCGCCGTGGCGCCGCGGCGCGCCTGTCGGGGAGGCGGCGGAGGTTGGGCGCACTTTTTTTTTTCCCCTCTCCACCTCCTTCTCCAAAGGACCGGGGTAGACCAGTAGTCCCTCCCACCGGGCGGGAGGCCATTTTTTTCCCCCGGGGATGCGGCGGGTCGACCAGATGTCCCGCTGGACTCTTTTTTTTTTTTTTTTTTTTTTTTAATGTATAATATATATTATATCTTCCTAGACCTGACGGGTCGACCAGTTGTCTCTGTGCACTTCCTTTTTTTTGACGGACTGGAAGCGCGTCGACCAGTTGTCCGATTAAATATTTGGCCTTAAAATGGTAAGTACCGAGGTCGACCAGTTGGCCTTGTGAACTTGGGTCGACCAGTTGTCTTTTTCCATGTCTTGATTGACTGATGTCATTCTTCAATGTGTTGGTGGTTAGTTTATCTCTTTTGTTCTCTATGCCAACA
>NC_134586.1:112611113-112706113 GCF_037038515.1 Microtus pennsylvanicus | reverse complement strand
CTCATTCCCATGAAGAGGGAGAGAGGGAGGGAGGGAGGGAGGGAGGGAGGGATCATTCATTCCTATACTCAAGTTTAAAGAAAGATGAGTGGCTATCTATGGAGAGACCACTCACAGATATGAAAAATCATTTCCTAAAAATCAAATTTCTCAGTCAGTATGCAACTGCTATGGTGCTTCTCCTAGATAGAGCAAAACACACAAACAAACTGATTCCTTGATCTAGAGCCACAGTGCACATGCTGTGGAAAAGGGGACATGGCCAACTTGAATCACAATATTCATCAGAGCATGAAAAGAGCGTAAAAAGGACACAGAGGAGAGATAATTGTGGTCCTTCCTTCCTCCCTCCCTCCCTCCCTCCCTCCCTCCCTCCCTCCCTCCCTCCCTCCTTCCCTCAGGAAGTGACTGACAGATGAGACTTTGTCCAAGCAGGTTCTGTCTGAAATACCAGACTTGAGTTTCCCCCTCTGTGGGTATTAGCTAATCAGTCCTCCCTTCTTTCTGTAGGAAGGTGGTGCATGTCTCTCAGAACTTACCTGGTTTCCTCTGCACCAGGTGAACCAGGGAAAAGCTTTCTAAGCCTTATTCAGACCCATAGAGGCTGCGCTGTGTGTGACTTCAGAGACCTCAGGGAGTATAGGGGTGGGTGGGTGCTTGATGCTTCAGACTCATGTCATTGAAGGACATAACATAGTCTGGATTCACAGAGATTCACAACACAGAGCCATTGTCACTTACTAACAGCTCAGGACACCCAGAGCTAACAAGAAATTGCAGTCTCAGCCGGGCTTTAATCACAGCACACACACAGATCTCTGTGAATTCAAAGATGGCCTGATTTACAGAGTGAGTTTTAGGACAGCCCAAGATACACAAAGAAACCCTTTCTTGAAAAACAAAGCAAAACAGCAAAAGAAAGAAAGACAAGGAAAAAGAAAAAAATGGCAGTCTCTTTCCACTCTCTCCTCCATTGGCTCTTAAAGAGCTCTCAAGCTGAACTGGAGACCATGGTGTCACTCAAAACTGGGAAGCCAGAAACCTTAGGGGGGTCACAGGAGTCGGACTGACTGCAGCACTTGATGCCTCAACCCTGCTAATGGCTGTGATATAAGGCATGGTAAAATACGGGCTTTGGCAGAGCACTACTCCCCTTTCTCTATTATTATTGCTACACAACGAAAAGGACCGGGGGGGGGGGTGATGATGTGCAGTCAGTGCTGGTATTGAAATCTCACTGACTCCTTCCGCACTCCTTGTCAATTCCCGACTTT
The DNA here is from genome assembly GCF_037038515.1 of Microtus pennsylvanicus. NCBI lineage: Eukaryota > Metazoa > Chordata > Mammalia > Rodentia > Cricetidae > Microtus > Microtus pennsylvanicus. The sequence continues at coordinate 112,704,839 of NC_134586.1, read as the reverse complement.
GTCAAATCAACTATCGTGAATCTTTGATGTGGGTTGGCCCTTTAGGAACTCAGAGAAACAAGACAGACAGACCTGTTTCATCCCAGAAACCTCCCAGTTCCTGAGCCCTAGCCCTGGAAGTCTCAAAGCCATCACATCCAGAAATCTCTCTAGTCCCTGCTAGTGGTGAACTCACTTCGTCTTCCCCAGGACCACTAATTATTTCTCCATGTTTTCCTGTGAGATCTGAGGCCAGCTTTCTTCTTCCTCCCTCTGGCCTCTCCACGAACGATCTCCATTCTCTAGACAACATGTCTAGAACCGAGTCTTATAGGCACCGAGAGAGTGTGTCTTGAGGGCAGTTGGCGTTTCTAGGACACGAGTGACATCACAAAATTCCGAGAGCTCTCTGGGATACCGTGGAATTTCCAGAGAAGGGACTGCTGATGTCGTGAGGCACGGCCTTTACCTCCTTGCTGATATTTCTCCCCGAACTGACCGACCGACCGACCGACCGACCGACCAACCGGAACCTGAGGTTTCCTTTCCAGGAGTCTCTCCTCCGACACAGAGGGAGCCATTCAGGATTTCCTCCTTCCAAAACCAGAAATTTCTCTCTGCTTCATTAATATCTTCTCACTACTTCCTGAACCCATGGGGAGTTAGTTAGTTGAACACTCACTTTTTTCATGAATGACCCTTCCTCCCTCTCCTGAACATCTCATATTACTGATTCATACTCAGTAAAACAGTAATATGAGAAATTAGGCCAGGAGGACATGGAAGATGAGGGTTGAGTCTTCTGAAGTGAACAAGCACTTAGGGAAGGCTAAACTTAAGGGAATTTGACTCTGAGTGGAAAGACATGAATAGCTGCTGCCAAGGCACAGATACAGGCACCAACTGGGCCCTCGGCATCCTCCTGCATCATCAGAGCTGTGTGGGAAACTCAGCCCAAAGGAGGGGCCGTGTTCAAAGGGAGAGGGCATTTTCGAGGACAGCACTGTTTTCTTTTTCTTCTTTCTTTCTTTCTTTCTTTCTTTCTTTCTTTCTTTTTTTCGAGACAGGGTTGTTCTGTAGTTTTTTTTTTTTTTTGGAGCCTGTCCTGGAACTAGCTCTTGTAGACCAGGCTGGTCTTGAACTCACATGCTTTCTTTTTTTTTCTATTGGATATTTTTCACTTTTTTATCAAAGATCAGGTGTTCGAAGATGTGTGGATCGATATCCGGGTCTTCTATTCGGTTCCATTGGTCCTCCTGTCTGTTCTTATGCCAGGACCAGGCTGTTTTCAGAACTGTAGCTTACAGAGTGTTCTTGCAGGTGGGGCACAGAAGAGGTTAATTACGGTACCTTAGTTCTTCTGATTTCTAGCAGACCGGAGCCCAATTGACAATAATCCAGTAGAGATGGTGTCAAGGTTCACACTGACACTAACAGCTGTAACTTGAGCAGGATTTGTGATCCACATGAAATTTGCAATGAATTGCAGCAAATCTGTGACACTCTAACTTGCTCAGGCTCAGTATCTGAACATACAGATGTTTGCAATGATCACTGGCTTCAGGATTTTTTTTTTGTTGTTGTTGTTGTTGTTTTGTTTTTCCACGAGACAGGGTTTCCCTGTAGCTGAAGTTTAACGGCCTGGTGTTTTTGTGACTTACTGCTTCAAAGAACTTCTCCATTTCTTTATCCCTAAGGGAAAAGAAATATAATCACTAAATACATTTAAGTGTCTTTCAACCATTTTAGATCCCTCTGTTGAGAGTTCTCTGTTTAGGTCTGTACTCCATTTTTTAAAATTGGATTATTTGTTCTTTGGATGACCAATTTCTCGACTTCTTTGTGTATTTTGGAGATTAGTGAAGATCTTTTCCCATTCTGTAAGGCCGTCGTTTTGTCTTGTTGGCCATGTTCTTTGCTTTACAGAAGCTTTTCAGTTTCAGGAGGTCTCACTTATTAATTGTTTCTCTCAGTGTCTGTTTTTTTTCTTTTTTTTTCTTTTTTCTTTATTTTTTTTTTCTTTTTTTTCTTTTTTTCTTTTTTTCTTTTTTTTCTTCTTCTTCTTTTCTTTTTTTTTCTTTTTTTTCTCTCTTTAGTTTTTTTCTTTGTTCTTTTTTTTGTTTTGTTTTACTTTTTTTTTCTTTTTTCTTTTTTTTCTTTTTCTCTCAGTGTCTGTGCTACTGGGGTTCTATTTAGCAAGCGTTCTCCTGTGCCAATGTGTTCAAGTGCATTTGATATTTTTATTTTTATATTCTTTTATTGTGGATGAAGTCAATTATTTGAACTCTCAAATATTTTTATTGTTATTATCTCTCTATTTGTTTGCTTATTTGTGGTTGTTCACCAACTTGACTATCTAGAGGAAGTAAAAGTCGTAACAAGGTTTCAGTAGGTGAACCTGCGGAAGGATCATTAACGTGAGAGAGCAGCGGCGGCGGCTCTGCCCGCCCGCTCGCCTGCCTCGCCCGAGTTCTCGCCGGGAGGCGCGCTCCCCGGGTCGCACGTGTGTTGTGCGCACGGAAGTGTGCGTGCGCACGGGCACGCGTGGCGGTCGTGAGAGAGAGGTCGAGAGAGGGGGAAGGGGGACGGGCGCCGGCTCGCCCGCCCTCCTCGCCCCGTCCGAGGACCCGTGTCTGGCTCTGCCGCTGGCGGCTCACGGCGGACGGCGGCTCTCTTCCCGCTCTCGCTCTCCTCCATCCACTCCCGCTGCTTGCCTCACCGCACCGCAGCGGCCCGCGGGTGTGTCCCCTCTTTCCCGGGCGCGCGCCTTTCCCTCTCCATCCCTCTTCCCGGGGGAGGATGGGCGAGGGTCTGGCGGCGCCCCGGGCCCCCTCTCGCCGCCGACCTCCGCTCGCGCGCCGTGGCGCCGCGGCGCGCCTGTCGGGGAGGCGGCGGAGGTTGGGCGCACTTTTTTTTCCCCCCTCTCCACCTCCTTCTCCAAAGGACCGGGGTAGACCAGTAGTCCCTCCCACCGGGCGGGAGGCCATTTTTTTCCCCCGGGGATGCGGCGGGTCGATGTCCCGCTGGACTCTTTTTTTTTTTTTTTTAATGTATAATATATATTATATCTTCCTAGACCTGACGGGTCGACCAGTTGTCTCTGTGCACTTCCTTTTTTTTGACGGACTGGAAGCGGGTCGACCAGTTGTCTGATTAAATATTTGGCCTTAAAATGCTAAGTACCGGGGTCGACCAGTTGGCCTTGTGAACTTGGGTCGACCAGTTGTCTTTTTCCATGTCTTGATTGAATGATGTCATTCTTCAATGTGTTGGTGGTTAGTTTATCTCTTTTGTTCTCGATGCCAACACGCCCCACTCACCAAACACTTTTTTTTTAATTTATTTATTTACTTATTTTTATTTTACTTTTTTATTATTTATTTATTTATACATACATACATACATACATCCTGTCTATCTGTCCAGATGGGGCAGGGGTAGAAGGGGCTAGCTATGAGAGGAAGGTGCTCGGTGGGCATCCAGTTGTAAATAAGGCTGGGAATAAATAGCTGAATATTAATTCATTTGAGTAATATTAAAACTGTTCAAGTAGAAAACAATTGCTTTCTTTTTCTGTTTGCCCAGAGATCTGACTGACTGCAACTTGGAAAGAAGACGGCCCTGCTGGACAGAGACCTCCCTCCTGCTTTGGGTGGGTCGACCAGTTTACATGTTTATTTCCACGTTTTGTCTTTTATGGATTGAATGGATGTGTCTCTCTCTTTTTTTTTTTTTTTGGTTTTTCGAGACAGGGTTTCTCTGTGGCTTTGGAGCCTGTCCTGGAACTAGCACTGTAGACCAGGCTGGTCTCGAACTCACAGAGATCCGCCTACCTCTGCCTCCCGAGTACTGGGATTAAAGGCGTGCGCCACCATCGCCCGGCTCTCATTTTTTTTTTCCACGATTGCTTGCTTGCTTGCTTGCTTACTTACTTACTTACTTACTATCTGTTCAGCCCATCTCATTTACTTACTTCTTTAAAAAAAATGACCCACCTAGTTATTTACTTACTTACGTACTTGTTCATTCATTTCTTCACTTCCTTATCTTCTTTCATATATCTGTTTATTTATCTGCTGATTTAGCGTGACTCATTTACTTATTGAATGTTTCAATTATTATTTAGTTTTATTCATTTATTCATTCTTTATGTCTATTTTTATGTATGTATTTACTTACATTCTTAATTTTTTTTTTACTTTTTAAAATTTACTTAATTTTTTTCTTTCTTTGGGAATGTAGATTCTTTCTTCCTTTCTTCCTTTCTTTCCTTCTTTCTGTCTCCTGACTGTCACTGGCTAAGAAAATGGTGGCCTCCATGTCACTGGTCAGCATAGCAGCTCCTAAAATGGAATTTGATGAAGGGATACATAGATAGATAGATAGATAGATAGATAGATAGATAGATAGATAGATAGATAGATGGGATGCGCACACGCTCACACACACACACACACACACACATATGCACGCACGTGCATGACATGTACAGATGGGGGGCGATTCCAATGTTTTCAGAGGAAGGTGCTCGCTGGTAATAATAAATGTGCTGGTAAATAAGGCTGGAAATAGCTGAATATTAAATCATTAAAACTCTTCAAATAAATAAAAAGCAATTCCATTTCTCTCTCTCTCTCTTTCTCACCATATACCAGCACATCTGAACTGACTGCAACATACAAAAGAAGAAGAAACACGGAAAGAAGACATCCCTGCTGGACAGGATCTGAGATGAGAATAAATTCATCGAATGGCTGCCAACAGCATTTCATTGAGAAGAGATTCCACATTTTATGCTGTACAGTTACTTAGTTAGATAGATAGATAAAGAGAGGCCTGTGAACTGGGGTGGGCTGTGGCTTCTCAGGTCACCTCAGGTCAGGGAGGGGCTGAGGAGTGTCCCATTGGCCTTGACAATAGGCAGGAGTCAGAGGTTAATGTCAGGGCAGGGCCTGAGAGTTCCTCAAAGGGAATGAATGGAGACCCTTGCTTACCTAAGAAATGCCTGACCTTGGAAAAGGACTTGTGGAAAGCGGGCCCTTGAAACTGTGGTTTCACGTCTTACTAGAAAGCTCCCTCTTGGAAGGGAAAGTCATCGTGATATCTTACTCTTTTCCCAAGGATACCCTACCTACCCTTCTGATCATTCTTACTGAATTAAGTCTTCCACTGCAAATAAATAAATAAATAAATAATAAATGAAGTGGGTGAGTGAGTGAGTGAGTGAGTGAGTGAGTAAGTAAGTAAGTAAGTAAACAAGCAAATACGTGGACGGACAAATAAATACAAAGTTTGCTGTTGTTGACTGACTTTTGATTTCATAATGAATCTCTCTCTCTCTCTCTCTCTCTCTCTCTCTCTCTCTCTCTCTCTCTCACACACACACACACACACACACACACTAAATATACAATAAAAGGAAGCATAACACCTTTACTCAGGGGGCAGAGTGAACTCTGAAAGTTTTCCAGGCGGGGGGGGGGGGGGAGAGACAGAATATAAGAACAAAATGAGAAACAAGGAAAAATAGTGTTGGCTGGCTGGCCGGCTTTCAGTTCCCTGACAGAAATGAGCACATTGTGGAGGAAACACAAAGTTGTTACACTATGTGGGTGTGATGAGGAGAGATTGTGAGTGAGTGTCCTGTCAGAACAAAGTTAGTCCCATAGTTGATGAAATTCATTATCCCAAAACTTCAGCAGAATATATCCCAAGTTTGCAAATGTGTGATCAGCTTGTGACAGGTTGGGCTGGAGATGCTGAGAACTGGGGAGCCCTCAATGCAAGAGCAGACACTCATTCCCATGAAGAGGGAGAGAGGGAGGGAGGGAGGGAGGGAGGGATCATTCATTCCTATACTCAAGTTTAAAGAAAGATGAGTGGCTATCTATGGAGAGACCACTCACAGATATGAAAAATCATTTCCTAAAAATCAAATTTCTCAGTCAGTATGCAACTGCTATGGTGCTTCTCCTAGATAGAGCAAAACACACAAACAAACTGATTCCTTGATCTAGAGCCACAGTGCACATGCTGTGGAAAAGGGGACATGGCCAACTTGAATCACAATATTCATCAGAGCATGAAAAGAGCGTAAAAAGGACACAGAGGAGAGATAATTGTGGTCCTTCCTTCCTCCCTCCCTCCCTCCTTCCCTCCCTCCCTCCCTCCTTCCCTCAGGAAGTGACTGACAGATGAGACTTTGTCCAAGCAGGTTCTGTCTGAAATACCAGACTTGAGTTTCCCCCTCTGTGGGTATTAGCTAATCAGTCCTCCCTTCTTTCTGTAGGAAGGTGGTGCATGTCTCTCAGAACTTACCTGGTTTCCTCTGCACCAGGTGAACCAGGGAAAAGCTTTCTAAGCCTTATTCAGACCCATAGAGGCTGCGCTGTGTGTGACTTCAGAGACCTCAGGGAGTATAGGGGTGGGTGGGTGCTTGATGCTTCAGACTCATGTCATTGAAGGACATAACATAGTCTGGATTCACAGAGATTCACAACACAGAGCCATTGTCACTTACTAACAGCTCAGGACACCCAGAGCTAACAAGAAATTGCAGTCTCAGCCGGGCTTTAATCACAGCACACACACAGATCTCTGTGAATTCAAAGATGGCCTGATTTACAGAGTGAGTTTTAGGACAGCCCAAGATACACAAAGAAACCCTTTCTTGAAAAACAAAGCAAAACAGCAAAAGAAAGAAAGACAAGGAAAAAGAAAAAAATGGCAGTCTCTTTCCACTCTCTCCTCCATTGGCTCTTAAAGAGCTCTCAAGCTGAACTGGAGACCATGGTGTCACTCAAAACTGGGAAGCCAGAAACCTTAGGGGGGTCACAGGAGTCGGACTGACTGCAGCACTTGATGCCTCAACCCTGCTAATGGCTGTGATATAAGGCATGGTAAAATACGGGCTTTGGCAGAGCACTACTCCCCTTTCTCTATTATTATTGCTACACAACGAAAAGGACCGGGGGGGGGTGATGATGTGCAGTCAGTGCTGGTATTGAAATCTCACTGACTCCTTCCGCACTCCTTGTCAATTCCCGACTTTGTCAAATCAACTATCGTGAATCTTTGATGTGGGTTGGCCCTTTAGGAACTCAGAGAAACAAGACAGACAGACCTGTTTCATCCCAGAAACCTCCCAGTTCCTGAGCCCTAGCCCTGGAAGTCTCAAAGCCATCACATCCAGAAATCTCTCTAGTCCCTGCTAGTGGTGAACTCACTTCGTCTTCCCCAGGACCACTAATTATTTCTCCATGTTTTCCTGTGAGATCTGAGGCCAGCTTTCTTCTTCCTCCCTCTGGCCTCTCCACGAACGATCTCCATTCTCTAGACAACATGTCTAGAACCGAGTCTTATAGGCACCGAGAGAGTGTGTCTTGAGGGCAGTTGGCGTTTCTAGGACACGAGTGACATCACAAAATTCCGAGAGCTCTCTGGGATACCGTGGAATTTCCAGAGAAGGGACTGCTGATGTCGTGAGGCACGGCCTTTACCTCCTTGCTGATATTTCTCCCCGAACTGACCGACCGACCGACCGACCGACCGACCAACCGGAACCTGAGGTTTCCTTTCCAGGAGTCTCTCCTCCGACACAGAGGGAGCCATTCAGGATTTCCTCCTTCCAAAACCAGAAATTTCTCTCTGCTTCATTAATATCTTCTCACTACTTCCTGAACCCATGGGGAGTTAGTTAGTTGAACACTCACTTTTTTCATGAATGACCCTTCCTCCCTCTCCTGAACATCTCATATTACTGATTCATACTCAGTAAAACAGTAATATGAGAAATTAGGCCAGGAGGACATGGAAGATGAGGGTTGAGTCTTCTGAAGTGAACAAGCACTTAGGGAAGGCTAAACTTAAGGGAATTTGACTCTGAGTGGCAAGACATGAATAGCTGCTGCCAAGGCACAGATACAGGCACCAACTGGGCCCTCGGCATCCTCCTGCATCATCAGAGCTGTGTGGGAAACTCAGCCCAAAGGAGGGGCCGTGTTCAAAGGGAGAGGGCATTTTCGAGGACAGCACTGTTTTCTTTTTCTTCTTTCTTTCTTTCTTTCTTTCTTTTTTTTTTTTCGAGACAGGGTTGTTCTGTAGTTTTTTTTTTTTTTTGGAGCCTGTCCTGGAACTAGCTCTTGTAGACCAGGCTGGTCTTGAACTCACATGCTTTCTTTTTTTTTCTATTGGATATTTTTGACTTCTTTATCAAAGATCAGGTGTTCGAAGATGTGTGGATCGATATCCGGGTCTTCTATTCGGTTCCATTGGTCCTCCTGTCTGTTCTTATGCCAGGACCAGGCTGTTTTCAGAACTGTAGCTTACAGAGTGTTCTTGCAGGTGGGGCACAGAAGAGGTTAATTACGGTACCTTAGTTCTTCTGCTTTTCTAGCAGACCGGAGCCCAGCTGACAGGAATCCAGTAGAGATGGTGTCAAGGTTCACACTGACACTAACAGCTGTAACTTGAGCAGGATTTGTGATCCACATGAAATTTGCAATGAATTGCAGCAAATCTGTGACACTCTAACTTGCTCAGGCTCAGTATCTGAACATACAGATGTTTGCAATGATCACTGGCTTCAGGATTTTTTTTTTTTGTTGTTGTTGTTGTTTTGTTTTTCCACGAGACAGGGTTTCCCTGTAGCTGAAGTTTAACGGCCTGGTGTTTTTGTGACTTACTGCTTCAAAGAACTTCTCCATTTCTTTATCCCTAAGGGAAAAGAAATATAATCACTAAATACATTTAAGTGTCTTTCAACCATTTTAGATCCCTCTGTTGAGAGTTCTCTGTTTAGGTCTGTACTCCACTTTTTAAAATTGGATTATTTGTTCTTTGGATGACCAATTTCTCGACTTCTTTGTGTATTTTGGAGATTAGTGAAGATCTTTTCCCATTCTGTAAGGCCGTCGTTTTGTCTTGTTGGCCATGTTCTTTGCTTTACAGAAGCTTTTCAGTTTCAGGAGGTCTCACTTATTAATTGTTTCTCTCAGTGTCTGTTTATTTTTCTTTTTTTTTCTTTTTTCTTTCTTTTTTTTTCTTTTTTTTCTTTTTTTCTTTTTTTCTTTTTTTTCTTCTTCTTCTTTTCTTTTTTTTTCTTTTTTTTCTCTCTTTAGTTTTTTCTTTGTTCTTTTTTTTGTTTTGTTTTTCTTTTTTTTTTCTTTTTTCTTTTTTTTCTTTTTCTCTCAGTGTCTGTGCTACTGGGGTTCTATTTAGCAAGCGTTCTCCTGTGCCAATGTGTTCAAGTGCATTTGATATTTTTATTTTTATATTCTTTTATTGTGGATGAAGTCAATTATTTGAACTCTCAAATATTTTTATTGTTATTATCTCTCTATTTGTTTGCTTATTTGTGGTTGTTCACCAACTTGACTATCTAGAGGAAGTAAAAGTCGTAACAAGGTTTCCGTAGGTGAACCTGCGGAAGGATCATTAACGTGAGAGAGCAGCGGCGGCGGCTCTGCCCGCCCGCTCGCCTGCCTCGCCCGAGTTCTCGCCGGGAGGCGCGCTCCCCGGGTCGCGCGTGTGTTGTGCGCACGGAAGTGTGCGTGCGCACGGGCGCGCGTGGCGGTCGTGAGAGAGAGGTCGAGAGAGGGGGAAGGGGGACGGGCGCCGGCTCGCCCGCCCTCCTCGCCCCGTCCGAGGACCCGTGTCTGGCTCTGCCGCTGGCGGCTCACGGCGGACGGCGGCTCTCTTCCCGCTCTCGCTCTCCTCCGTCCACTCCCGCTGCTTGCCTCACTGCACCGCAGCGGCCCGCGGGTGTGTCCCCTCTTTCCCGGGCGCGCGCCTTTCCCTCTCCATCCCTCTTCCCGGGGGAGGATGGGCGAGGGTCTGGCGGCGCCCCGGGCCCCCTCTCGCCGCCGACCTCCGCTCGCGCGCAGTGGCGCCGCGGCGCGCCTGTCGGGGAGGCGGCGGAGGTTGGGCGCACTTTTTTTCCCCCCTCTCCACCTCCTTCTCCAAAGGACCAGGGTAGACCAGTAGTCCCTCCCACCGGGCGGGAGGCCATTTTTTTCCCCCGGGGATGCGGTGGGTCGACCAGATGTCCCGCTGGACTCTTTTTTTTTTTTTAATGTATAATATATATTATATCTTCCTAGACCTGACGGGTCGACCAGTTGTCTCTGTGCACTTCCTTTTTTTTGACGGACTGGAAGCGGGTCGACCAGTTGTCCGATTAAATATTTGGCCTTAAAATGCTAAGTACCGGGGTCGACCAGTTGGCCTTGTGAACTTGGGTCGACCAGTTGTCTTTTTCCATGTCTTGATTGAATGATGTCATTCTTCAATGTGTTGGTGGTTAGTTTATCTCTTTTGTTCTCTATGCCAACACGCCCCACTCACCAAACACTTTTTTTTTAATTTATTTATTTACTTATTTTTATTTTACTTTTTTATTATTTATTTATTTATACATACATACATACATCCTGTCTATCTGTCCAGATGGGGCAGGGGTAGAAGGGGCTAGCTATGAGAGGAAGGTGCTCGGTGGGCATCCAGTTGTAAATAAGGCTGGGAATAAATAGCTGAATATTAATTCATTTGAGTAATATTAAAACTGTTCAAGTAGAAAACAATTGCTTTCTTTTTCTGTTTGCCCAGAGATCTAACTGACTGCAACTTGGAAAGAAGACGGCCCTGCTGGACAGAGACCTCCCTCCTGCTTTGGGTGGGTCGACCAGTTTACATGTTTATTTCCACGTTTTGTCTTTTATGGATTGAATGGATGTGTCTCTCTCTTTTTTTTTTTTTTTTTTTTTTGGTTTTTCGAGACAGGGTTTCTCTGTGGCTTTGGAGCCTGTCCTGGAACTAGCACTGTAGACCAGGCTGGTCTCGAACTCACAGAGATCCGCCTACCTCTGCCTCCCGAGTACTGGGATTAAAGGCGTGCGCCACCATCGCCCGGCTCTCATTTTTTTTTTCACGATTGCTTGCTTGCTTGCTTGCTTACTTACTTACTTACTTACTATCTGTTCAGCCCATCTCATTTACTTACTTCTTTAAAAAAAATGACCCACCTAGTTATTTACTTACTTACTTACTTACTTACTTGTTCATTCATTCCTTCACTTCCTTATCTTCTTTCATATATCTGTTTATTTATCTGCTGATTTAGCGTGACTCATTTACTTATTGAATGTTTCAATTATTATTTAGTTTTATTCATTTATTCATTCTTTATGTCTATTTTTATGTATGTATTTACTTACTTTCTTAATTTTTTTTTTACTTTTTAAAATTTACTTAATTTTTTTCTTTCTTTGGGAATGTAGATTCTTTCTTCCTTTCTTCCTTTCTTTCCTTCTTTCTGTCTCCTGACTGTCACTGGCTAAGGAAATGGTGGCCTCCATGTCACTGGTCAGCATAGCAGCTCCTAAAATGGAATTTGATGAAGGGATACATAGATAGATAGATAGATAGATAGATAGATAGATAGATAGATAGATAGATAGATAGATAGATGGGATGCGCACACGCTCACACACACACACACACACACACACACATATGCACGCACGTGCATGACATGTACAGATGGGGGGCGATTCCAATGTTTTCAGAGGAAGGTGCTCGCTGGTAATAATAAATGTGCTGGTAAATAAGGCTGGAAATAGCTGAATATTAAATCATTAAAACTCTTCAAATAAATAAAAAGCAATTCCATTTCTCTCTCTCTCTCTTTCTCACCATATACCAGCACATCTGAACTGACTGCAACATACAAAAGAAGAAGAAACACGGAAAGAAGACATCCCTGCTGGACAGGATCTGAGATGAGAATAAATTCATCGAATGGCTGCCAACAGCATTTCATTGAGAAGAGATTCCACATTTTATGCTGTACAGTTACTTAGTTAGATAGATAGATAAAGAGAGGCCTGTGAACTGGGGTGGGCTGTGGCTTCTCAGGTCACCTCAGGTCAGGGAGGGGCTGAGGAGTGTCCCATTGGCCTTGACAATAGGCAGGAGTCAGAGGTTAATGTCAGGGCAGGGCCTGAGAGTTCCTCAAAGGGAATGAATGGAGACCCTTGCTTACCTAAGAAATGCCTGACCTTGGAAAAGGACTTGTGGAAAGCGGGCCCTTGAAACTGTGGTTTCACGTCTTACTAGAAAGCTCCCTCTTGGAAGGGAAAGTCATCGTGATATCTTACTCTTTTCCCAAGGATACCCTACCTACCCTTCTGATCATTCTTACTGAATTAAGTCTTCCACTGCAAATAAATAAATAAATAAATAATAAATGAAGTGGGTGAGTGAGTGAGTGAGTGAGTAAGTAAGTAAGTAAGTAAGTAAACAAGCAAATACGTGGATGGACAAATAAATACAAAGTTTGCTGTTGTTGACTGACTTTTGATTTCATAATGAATCTCTCTCTCTCTCTCTCACACACACACACACACACACACGCACACTAAATATACAATAAAAGGAAGCATAACACCTTTACTCAGGGGGCAGAGTGAACTCTGAAAGTTTTCCAGGCGGGGGGGGGGGAGAGACAGAATATAAGAACAAAATGAGAAACAAGGGAAAATAGTGTTGGCTGGCTGGCCGTCTTTCAGTTCCCTGACAGAAATGAGCACATTGTGGAGGAAACACAAAGTTGTTACACTATGTGGGTGTGATGAGGAGAGATTGTGAGTGAGTGTCCTGTCAGAACAAAGTTAGTCCCATAGTTGATGAAATTCATTATCCCAAAACTTCAGCAGAATATATCCCAAGTTTGCAAATGTGTGATCAGCTTGTGACAGGTTGGGCTGGAGATGCTGAGAACTGGGGAGCCCTCAATGCAAGAGCAGACACTCATTCCCATGAAGAGGGAGAGAGGGAGGGAGGGAGGGAGGGAGGGATCATTCATTCCTATACTCAAGTTTAAAGAAAGATGAGTGGCTATCTATGGAGAGACCACTCACAGATATGAAAAATCATTTCCTAAAAATCAAATTTCTCAGTCAGTATGCAACTGCTATGGTGCTTCTCCTAGATAGAGCAAAACACACAAACAAACTGATTCCTTGATCTAGAGCCACAGTGCACATGCTGTGGAAAAGGGGACATGGCCAACTTGAATCACAATATTCATCAGAGCATGAAAAGAGCGTAAAAAGGACACAGAGGAGAGATAATTGTGGTCCTTCCTTCCTCCCACCCTCCCTCCCTCCCTCCCTCCCTCCCTCCCTCCCTCCTTCCCTCATGAAGTGACTGACAGATGAGACTTTGTCCAAGCAGGTTCTGTCTGAAATACCAGACTTGAGTTTCCCCCTCTGTGGGTATTAGCTAATCAGTCCTCCCTTCTTTCTGTAGGAAGGTGGTGCTTGTCTCTCAGAACTTACCTGGTTTCCTCTGCACCAGGTGAACCAGGGAAAAGCTTTCTAAGCCTTATTCAGACCCATAGAGGCTGCGCTGTGTGTGACTTCAGAGACCTCAGGGAGTATAGGGGTGGGTGGGTGCTTGATGCTTCAGACTCATGTCATTGAAGGACATAACATAGTCTGGATTCACAGAGATTCACAACACAGAGCCATTGTCACTTACTAACAGCTCAGGACACCCAGAGCTAACAAGAAATTGCAGTCTCAGCCGGGCTTTAATCACAGCACACACACAGATCTCTGTGAATTCAAAGATGGCCTGATTTACAGAGTGAGTTTTAGGACAGCCCAAGATACACAAAGAAACCCTTTCTTGAAAAACAAAGCAAAACAGCAAAAGAAAGAAAGACAAGGAAAAAGAAAAAAATGGCAGTCTCTTTCCACTCTCTCCTCCATTGGCTCTTAAAGAGCTCTCAAGCTGAACTGGAGACCATGGTGTCACTCAAAACTGGGAAGCCAGAAACCTTAGGGGGGTCACAGGAGTCGGACTGACTGCAGCACTTGATGCCTCAACCCTGCTAATGGCTGTGATATAAGGCATGGTAAAATACGGGCTTTGGCAGAGCACTACTCCCCTTTCTCTATTATTATTGCTACACAACGAAAAGGACCGGGGGGGGGTGATGATGTGCAGTCAGTGCTGGTATTGAAATCTCACTGACTCCTTCCGCACTCCTTGTCAATTCCCGACTTTGTCAAATCAACTATCGTGAATCTTTGATGTGGGTTGGCCCTTTAGGAACTCAGAGAAACAAGACAGACAGACCTGTTTCATCCCAGAAACCTCCCAGTTCCTGAGCCCTAGCCCTGGAAGTCTCAAAGCCATCACATCCAGAAATCTCTCTAGTCCCTGCTAGTGGTGAACTCACTTCGTCTTCCCCAGGACCACTAATTATTTCTCCATGTTTTCCTGTGAGATCTGAGGCCAGCTTTCTTCTTCCTCCCTCTGGCCTCTCCACGAACGATCTCCATTCTCTAGACAACATGTCTAGAACCGAGTCTTATAGGCACCGAGAGAGTGTGTCTTGAGGGCAGTTGGCGTTTCTAGGACACGAGTGACATCACAAAATTCCGAGAGCTCTCTGGGATACCGTGGAATTTCCAGAGAAGGGACTGCTGATGTCGTGAGGCACGGCCTTTACCTCCTTGCTGATATTTCTCCCCGAACTGACCGACCGACCGACCGACCGACCGACCAACCGGAACCTGAGGTTTCCTTTCCAGGAGTCTCTCCTCCGACACAGAGGGAGCCATTCAGGATTTCCTCCTTCCAAAACCAGAAATTTCTCTCTGCTTCATTAATATCTTCTCACTACTTCCTGAACCCATGGGGAGTTAGTTAGTTGAACACTCACTTTTTTCATGAATGACCCTTCCTCCCTCTCCTGAACATCTCATATTACTGATTCATACTCAGTAAAACAGTAATATGAGAAATTAGGCCAGGAGGACATGGAAGATGAGGGTTGAGTCTTCTGAAGTGAACAAGCACTTAGGGAAGGCTAAACTTAAGGGAATTTGACTCTGAGTGGCAAGACATGAATAGCTGCTGCCAAGGCACAGATACAGGCACCAACTGGGCCCTCGGCATCCTCCTGCATCATCAGAGCTGTGTGGGAAACTCAGCCCAAAGGAGGGGCCGTGTTCAAAGGGAGAGGGCATTTTCGAGGACAGCACTGTTTTCTTTTTCTTCTTTCTTTCTTTCTTTCTTTCTTTTTTTTTTTTTCGAGACAGGGTTGTTCTGTAGTTTTTTTTTTTTTTTGGAGCCTGTCCTGGAACTAGCTCTTGTAGACCAGGCTGGTCTTGAACTCACATGCTTTCTTTTTTTTTCTATTGGATATTTTTGACTTCTTTATCAAAGATCAGGTGTTCGAAGATGTGTGGATCGATATCCGGGTCTTCTATTCGGTTCCATTGGTCCTCCTGTCTGTTCTTATGCCAGGACCAGGCTGTTTTCAGAACTGTAGCTTACAGAGTGTTCTTGCAGGTGGGGCACAGAAGAGGTTAATTACGGTACCTTAGTTCTTCTGCTTTTCTAGCAGACCGGAGCCCAGCTGACAGGAATCCAGTAGAGATGGTGTCAAGGTTCACACTGACACTAACAGCTGTAACTTGAGCAGGATTTGTGATCCACATGAAATTTGCAATGAATTGCAGCAAATCTGTGACACTCTAACTTGCTCAGGCTCAGTATCTGAACATACAGATGTTTGCAATGATCACTGGCTTCAGGATTTTTTTTTTGTTGTTGTTGTTGTTGTTTTGTTTTTCCACGAGACAGGGTTTCCCTGTAGCTGAAGTTTAACGGCCTGGTGTTTTTGTGACTTACTGCTTCAAAGAACTTCTCCATTTCTTTATCCCTAAGGGAAAAGAAATATAATCACTAAATACATTTAAGTGTCTTTCAACCATTTTAGATCCCTCTGTTGAGAGTTCTCTGTTTAGGTCTGTACTCCACTTTTTAAAATTGGATTATTTGTTCTTTGGATGACCAATTTCTCGACTTCTTTGTGTATTTTGGAGATTAGTGAAGATCTTTTCCCATTCTGTAAGGCCGTCGTTTTGTCTTGTTGGCCATGTTCTTTGCTTTACAGAAGCTTTTCAGTTTCAGGAGGTCTCACTTATTAATTGTTTCTCTCAGTGTCTGTTTATTTTTCTTTTTTTTTCTTTTTTTTCTTTTTTTCTTTTTTTCTTTTTTTTCTTCTTCTTCTTTTCTTTTTTTTTCTTTTTTTTCTCTCTTTAGTTTTTTTCTTTGTTCTTTTTTTTGTTTTGTTTTTCTTTTTTTTTCTTTTTTCTTTTTTTTCTTTTTCTCTCAGTGTCTGTGCTACTGGGGTTCTATTTAGCAAGCGTTCTCCTGTGCCAATGTGTTCAAGTGCATTTGATATTTTTATTTTTATATTCTTTTATTGTGGATGAAGTCAATTATTTGAACTCTCAAATATTTTTATTGTTATTATCTCTCTATTTGTTTGCTTATTTGTGGTTGTTCACCAACTTGACTATCTAGAGGAAGTAAAAGTCGTAACAAGGTTTCCGTAGGTGAACCTGCGGAAGGATCATTAACGTGAGAGAGCAGCGGCGGCGGCTCTGCCCGCCCGCTCGCCTGCCTCGCCTGAGTTCTCGCCGGGAGGCGCGCTCCCCGGGTCGCGCGTGTGTTGTGCGCACGGAAGTGTGCGTGCGCACGGGCGCGCGTGGCGGTCGTGAGAGAGAGGTCGAGAGAGGGGGAAGGGGGACGGGCGCCGGCTCGCCCGCCCTCCTCGCCCCGTCCGAGGACCCGTGTCTGGCTCTGCCGCTGGCGGCTCACGGCGGACGGCGGCTCTCTTCCCGCTCTCGCTCTCCTCCGTCCACTCCCGCTGCTTGCCTCACTGCACCGCAGCGGCCCGCGGGTGTGTCCCCTCTTTCCCGGGCGCGCGCCTTTCCCTCTCCATCCCTCTTCCCGGGGGAGGATGGGCGAGGGTCTGGCGGCGCCCCGGGCCCCCTCTCGCCGCCGACCTCCGCTCGCGCGCAGTGGCGCCGCGGCGCGCCTGTCGGGGAGGCGGCGGAGGTTGGGCGCACTTTTTTTCCCCCCTCTCCACCTCCTTCTCCAAAGGACCAGGGTAGACCAGTAGTCCCTCCCACCGGGCGGGAGGCCATTTTTTTCCCCCGGGGATGCGGTGGGTCGACCAGATGTCCCGCTGGACTCTTTTTTTTTTTTTTAATGTATAATATATATTATATCTTCCTAGACCTGACGGGTCGACCAGTTGTCTCTGTGCACTTCCTTTTTTTTGACGGACTGGAAGCGGGTCGACCAGTTGTCCGATTAAATATTTGGCCTTAAAATGCTAAGTACCGGGGTCGACCAGTTGGCCTTGTGAACTTGGGTCGACCAGTTGTCTTTTTCCATGTCTTGATTGAATGATGTCATTCTTCAATGTGTTGGTGGTTAGTTTATCTCTTTTGTTCTCTATGCCAACACGCCCCACTCACCAAACACTTTTTTTTTAATTTATTTATTTACTTATTTTTATTTTACTTTTTTATTATTTATTTATTTATACATACATACATACATCCTGTCTATCTGTCCAGATGGGGCAGGGGTAGAAGGGGCTAGCTATGAGAGGAAGGTGCTCGGTGGGCATCCAGTTGTAAATAAGGCTGGGAATAAATAGCTGAATATTAATTCATTTGAGTAATATTAAAACTGTTCAAGTAGAAAACAATTGCTTTCTTTTTCTGTTTGCCCAGAGATCTAACTGACTGCAACTTGGAAAGAAGACGGCCCTGCTGGACAGAGACCTCCCTCCTGCTTTGGGTGGGTCGACCAGTTTACATGTTTATTTCCACGTTTTGTCTTTTATGGATTGAATGGATGTGTCTCTCTCTTTTTTTTTTTTTTTTTTTTGGTTTTTCGAGACAGGGTTTCTCTGTGGCTTTGGAGCCTGTCCTGGAACTAGCACTGTAGACCAGGCTGGTCTCGAACTCACAGAGATCCGCCTACCTCTGCCTCCCGAGTACTGGGATTAAAGGCGTGCGCCACCATCGCCCGGCTCTCATTTTTTTTTTCACAATTGCTTGCTTGCTTGCTTGCTTACTTACTTACTTACTTACTATCTGTTCAGCCCATCTCATTTACTTACTTCTTTAAAAAAAATGACCCACCTAGTTATTTACTTACTTACTTACTTACTTACTTGTTCATTCATTCCTTCACTTCCTTATCTTCTTTCATATATCTGTTTATTTATCTGCTGATTTAGCGTGACTCATTTACTTATTGAATGTTTCAATTATTATTTAGTTTTATTCATTTTTTCATTCTTTATGTCTATTTTTATGTATGTATTTACTTACTTTCTTAATTTTTTTTTTACTTTTTAAAATTTACTTAATTTTTTTCTTTCTTTGGGAATGTAGATTCTTTCTTCCTTTCTTCCTTTCTTTCCTTCTTTCTGTCTCCTGACTGTCACTGGCTAAGAAAATGGTGGCCTCCATGTCACTGGTCAGCATAGCAGCTCCTAAAATGGAATTTGATGAAGGGATACATAGATAGATAGATAGATAGATAGATAGATAGATAGATAGATAGATAGATAGATGGGATGCGCACACGCTCACACACACACACACACACACACACACACACACACACATATGCACGCACGTGCATGACATGTACAGATGGGGGGCGATTCCAATGTTTTCAGAGGAAGGTGCTCGCTGGTAATAATAAATGTGCTGGTAAATAAGGCTGGAAATAGCTGAATATTAAATCATTAAAACTCTTCAAATAAATAAAAAGCAATTCCATTTCTCTCTCTCTCTCTTTCTCACCATATACCAGCACATCTGAACTGACTGCAACATACAAAAGAAGAAGAAACACGGAAAGAAGACATCCCTGCTGGACAGGATCTGAGATGAGAATAAATTCATCGAATGGCTGCCAACAGCATTTCATTGAGAAGAGATTCCACATTTTATGCTGTACAGTTACTTAGTTAGATAGATAGATAAAGAGAGGAATGTGAACTGGGGTGGGCTGTGGCTTCTCAGGTCACCTCAGGTCAGGGAGGGGCTGAGGAGTGTCCCATTGGCCTTGACAATAGGCAGGAGTCAGAGGTTAATGTCAGGGCAGGGCCTGAGAGTTCCTCAAAGGGAATGAATGGAGACCCTTGCTTACCTAAGAAATGCCTGACCTTGGAAAAGGACTTGTGGAAAGCGGGCCCTTGAAACTGTGGTTTCACGTCTTACTAGAAAGCTCCCTCTTGGAAGGGAAAGTCATCGTGATATCTTACTCTTTTCCCAAGGATACCCTACCTACCATTCTGATCATTCTTACTGAATTAAGTCTTCCACTGCAAATAAATAAATAAATAAATAATAAATGAAGTGGGTGAGTGAGTGAGTGAGTGAGTAAGTAAGTAAGTAAGTAAGTAAACAAGCAAATACGTGGATGGACAAATAAATACAAAGTTTGCTGTTGTTGACTGACTTTTGATTTCATAATGAATCTCTCTCTCTCTCTCTCACACACACACACACACACACACACACACACACGCACACTAAATATACAATAAAAGGAAGCATAACACCTTTACTCAGGGGGCAGAGTGAACTCTGAAAGTTTTCCAGGCGGGGGGGGGGGGGAGACAGAATATAAGAACAAAATGAGAAACAAGGAAAAATAGTGTTGGCTGGCTGGCCGGCTTTCAGTTCCCTGACAGAAATGAGCACATTGTGGAGGAAACACAAAGTTGTTACACTATGTGGGTGTGATGAGGAGAGATTGTGAGTGAGTGTCCTGTCAGAACAAAGTTAGTCCCATAGTTGATGAAATTCATTATCCCAAAACTTCAGCAGAATATATCCCAAGTTTGCAAATGTGTGATCAGCTTGTGACAGGTTGGGCTGGAGATGCTGAGAACTGGGGAGCCCTCAATGCAAGAGCAGACACTCATTCCCATGAAGAGGGAGAGAGGGAGGGAGGGAGGGAGGGAGGGATCATTCATTCCTATACTCAAGTTTAAAGAAAGATGAGTGGCTATCTATGGAGAGACCACTCACAGATATGAAAAATCATTTCCTAAAAATCAAATTTCTCAGTCAGTATGCAACTGCTATGGTGCTTCTCCTAGATAGAGCAAAACACACAAACAAACTGATTCCTTGATCTAGAGCCACAGTGCACATGCTGTGGAAAAGGGGACATGGCCAACTTGAATCACAATATTCATCAGAGCATGAAAAGAGCGTAAAAAGGACACAGAGGAGAGATAATTGTGGTCCTTCCTTCCTCCCTCCCTCCCTCCCTCCCTCCCTCCCTCCTTCCCTCAGGAAGTGACTGACAGATGAGACTTTGTCCAAGCAGGTTCTGTCTGAAATACCAGACTTGAGTTTCCCCCTCTGTGGGTATTAGCTAATCAGTCCTCCCTTCTTTCTGTAGGAAGGTGGTGCATGTCTCTCAGAACTTACCTGGTTTCCTCTGCACCAGGTGAACCAGGGAAAAGCTTTCTAAGCCTTATTCAGACCCATAGAGGCTGCACTGTGTGTGACTTCAGAGACCTCAGGGAGTATAGGGGTGGGTGGGTGCTTGATGCTTCAGACTCATGTCATTGAAGGACATAACATAGTCTGGATTCACAGAGATTCACAACACAGAGCCATTGTCACTTACTAACAGCTCAGGACACCCAGAGCTAACAAGAAATTGCAGTCTCAGCCGGGCTTTAATCACAGCACACACACAGATCTCTGTGAATTCAAAGATGGCCTGATTTACAGAGTGAGTTTTAGGACAGCCCAAGATACAAAAAGAAACCCTTTCTTGAAAAACAAAGCAAAACAGCAAAAGAAAGAAAGACAAGGAAAAAGAAAAAAAATGGCAGTCTCTTTCCACTCTCTCCTCCATTGGCTCTTAAAGAGCTCTCAAGCTGAACTGGAGACCATGGTGTCACTCAAAACTGGGAAGCCAGAAACCTTAGGGGGGTCACAGGAGTCGGACTGACTGCAGCACTTGATGCCTCAACCCTGCTAATGGCTGTGATATAAGGCATGGTAAAATACGGGCTTTGGCAGAGCACTACTCCCCTTTCTCTATTATTATTGCTACACAACGAAAAGGACCGGGGGGGGGGGTGATGATGTGCAGTCAGTGCTGGTATTGAAATCTCACTGACTCCTTCCGCACTCCTTGTCAATTCCCGACTTTGTCAAATCAACTATCGTGAATCTTTGATGTGGGTTGGCCCTTTAGGAACTCAGAGGAACAAGACAGACAGACCTGTTTCATCCCAGAAACCTCCCAGTTCCTGAGCCCTAGCCCTGGAAGTCTCAAAGCCATCACATCCAGAAATCTCTCTAGTCCCTGCTAGTGGTGAACTCACTTCGTCTTCCCCAGGACCACTAATTATTTCTCCATGTTTTCCTGTGAGATCTGAGGCCAGCTTTCTTCTTCCTCCCTCTGGCCTCTCCACGAACGATCTCCATTCTCTAGACAACATGTCTAGAACCGAGTCTTATAGGCACCGAGAGAGTGTGTCTTGAGGGCAGTTGGCGTTTCTAGGACACGAGTGACATCACAAAATTCCGAGAGCTCTCTGGGATACCGTGGAATTTCCAGAGAAGGGACTGCTGATGTCGTGAGGCACGGCCTTTACCTCCTTGCTGATATTTCTCCCCGAACTGACCGACCGACCGACCGACCGACCAACCGGAACCTGAGGTTTCCTTTCCAGGAGTCTCTCCTCCGACACAGAGGGAGCCATTCAGGATTTCCTCCTTCCAAAACCAGAAATTTCTCTCTGCTTCATTAATATCTTCTCACTACTTCCTGAACCCATGGGGAGTTAGTTAGTTGAACACTCACTTTTTTCATGAATGACCCTTCCTCCCTCTCCTGAACATCTCATATTACTGATTCATACTCAGTAAAACAGTAATATGAGAAATTAGGCCAGGAGGACATGGAAGATGAGGGTTGAGTCTTCTGAAGTGAACAAGCACTTAGGGAAGGCTAAACTTAAGGGAATTTGACTCTGAGTGGCAAGACATGAATAGCTGCTGCCAAGGCACAGATACAGGCACCAACTGGGCCCTCGGCATCCTCCTGCATCATCAGAGCTGTGTGGGAAACTCAGCCCAAAGGAGGGGCCGTGTTCAAAGGGAGAGGGCATTTTCGAGGACAGCACTGTTTTCTTTTTCTTCTTTCTTTCTTTCTTTCTTTATTTCTTTCTTTTTTTTTTTCGAGACAGGGTTGTTCTGTAGTTTTTTTTTTTTTTTGGAGCCTGTCCTGGAACTAGCTCTTGTAGACCAGGCTGGTCTTGAACTCACATGCTTTCTTTTTTTTTCTATTGGATATTTTTGACTTCTTTATCAAAGATCAGGTGTTCGAAGATGTGTGGATCGATATCCGGGTCTTCTATTCGGTTCCATTGGTCCTCCTGTCTGTTCTTATGCCAGGACCAGGCTGTTTTCAGAACTGTAGCTTACAGAGTGTTCTTGCAGGTGGGGCACAGAAGAGGTTAATTACGGTACCTTAGTTCTTCTGCTTTTCTAGCAGACCGGAGCCCAGCTGACAGGAATCCAGTAGAGATGGTGTCAAGGTTCACACTGACACTAACAGCTGTAACTTGAGCAGGATTTGTGATCCACATGAAATTTGCAATGAATTGCAGCAAATCTGTGACACTCTAACTTGCTCAGGCTCAGTATCTGAACATACAGATGTTTGCAATGATCACTGGCTTCAGGATTTTTTTTTTGTTGTTGTTGTTGTTGTTTTGTTTTTCCACGAGACAGGGTTTCCCTGTAGCTGAAGTTTAACGGCCTGGTGTTTTTGTGACTTACTGCTTCAAAGAACTTCTCCATTTCTTTATCCCTAAGGGAAAAGAAATATAATCACTAAATACATTTAAGTGTCTTTCAACCATTTTAGATCCCTCTGTTGAGAGTTCTCTGTTTAGGTCTGTACTCCATTTTTTAAAATTGGATTATTTGTTCTTTGGATGACCAATTTCTCGACTTCTTTGTGTATTTTGGAGATTAGTGAAGATCTTTTCCCATTCTGTAAGGCCGTCGTTTTGTCTTGTTGGCCATGTTCTTTGCTTTACAGAAGCTTTTCAGTTTCAGGAGGTCTCACTTATTAATTGTTTCTCTCAGTGTCTGTTTTTTTTTCTTTTTTTTTCTTTTTTCTTTCTTTTTTTTTCTTTTTTTCTTTTTTTCTTTTTTTTCTTCTTCTTCTTTTCTTTTTTTTTCTTTTTTTTCTCTCTTTAGTTTTTTTCTTTGTTCTTTTTTTTTGTTTTGTTTTTCTTTTTTTTTCTTTTTTCTTTTTTTTCTTTTTCTCTCAGTGTCTGTGCTACTGGGGTTCAATTTAGCAAGCGTTCTCCTGTGCCAATGTGTTCAAGTGCATTTGATATTTTTATTTTTATATTCTTTTATTGTGGATGAAGTCAATTATTTGAACTCTCAAATATTTTTATTGTTTTTATCTCTCTATTTGTTTGCTTATTTGTGGTTGTTCACCAACTTGACTATCTAGAGGAAGTAAAAGTCGTAACAAGGTTTCCGTAGGTGAACCTGCGGAAGGATCATTAACGTGAGAGAGCAGCGGCGGCGGCTCTGCCCGCCCGCTCGCCTGCCTCGCCCGAGTTCTCGCCGGGAGGCGCGCTCCCCGGGTCGCACATGTGTTGTGCGCACGGAAGTGTGCGAGCGCACGGGCGCGCGTGGCGGTCGTGAGAGAGAGGTCGAGAGAGGGGGAAGGGGGACGGGCGCCGGCTCGCCCGCCCTCCTCGCCCCGTCCGAGGACCCGTGTCTGGCTCTGCCGCTGGCGGCTCACGGCGGACGGCGGCTCTCTTCCCGCTCTCGCTCTCCTCCGTCCACTCCCGCTGCTTGCCTCACCGCACCGCAGCGGCCCGCGGGTGTGTCCCCTCTTTCCCGGGCGCGCGCCTTTCCCTCTCCATCCCTCTTCCCGGGGGAGGATGGGCGAGGGTCTGGCGGCGCCCCGGGCCCCCTCTCGCCGCCGACCTCCGCTCGCACGCCGTGGCGCCGCGGCGCGCCTGTCGGGGAGGCGGCGGAGGTTGGGCGCACTTTTTTTCCCCCCTCTCCACCTCCTTCTCCAAAGGACCGGGGTAGACCAGTAGTCCCTCCCACCGGGCGGGAGGCCATTTTTTTCCCCCGGGGATGCGGCGGGTCGACCAGATGTCCCGCTGGACTCTTTTTTTTTTTTTTTTTTTTTTTAATGTATAATATATATTATATCTTCCTAGACCTGACGGGTCGACCAGTTGTCTCTGTGCACTTCCTTTTTTTTTGACGGACTGGAAGCGGGTCGACCAGTTGTCCGATTAAATATTTGGCCTTAAAATGCTAAGTACCGGGGTCGACCAGTTGGCCTTGTGAACTTGGGTCGACCAGTTGTCTTTTTCCATGTCTTGATTGAATGATGTCATTCTTCAATGTGTTGGTGGTTAGTTTATCTCTTTTGTTCTCTATGCCAACACGCCCCACTCACCAAACACTTTTTTTTAAATTTATTTATTTACTTATTTTTATTTTACTTTTTTATTATTTATTTATTTATTTATACATACATACATACATCCTGTCTATCTGTCCAGATGGGGCAGGGGTAGAAGGGGCTAGCTATGAGAGGAAGGTGCTCGGTGGGCATCCAGTTGTAAATAAGGCTGGGAATAAATAGCTGAATATTAATTCATTTGAGTAATATTAAAACTGTTCAAGTAGAAAACAATTGCTTTCTTTTTCTGTTTGCCCAGAGAGCTGACTGACTGCAACTTGGAAAGAAGACGGCCCTGCTGGACAGAGACCTCCCTCCTGCTTTGGGTGGGTCGACCAGTTTACATGTTTATTTCCACGTTTTGTCTTTTATGGATTGAATGGATGTGTCTCTCTCTCTCTCTTTTTTTTTTTTTTTGGTTTTTCGAGACAGGGTTTCTCTGTGGCTTTGGAGCCTGTCCTGGAACTAGCACTGTAGACCAGGCTGGTCTCGAACTCACAGAGATCCGCCTACCTCTGCCTCCCGAGTACTGGGATTAAAGGCGTGCGCCACCATCGCCTGGCTCTCATTTTTTTTTTCACGATTGCTTGCTTGCTTGCTTGCTTACTTACTTACTTACTTACTATCTGTTCAGCCCATCTCATTTACTTACTTCTTTAAAAAAAATGACCCACCTAGTTATTTACTTACTTACTTACTTACTTACTTGTTCATTCATTCCTTCACTTCCTTATCTTCTTTCATATATCTGTTTATTTATCTGCTGATTTAGCGTGACTCATTTACTTATTGAATGTTTCAATTATTATTTAGTTTTATTCATTTATTCATTCTTTATGTCTATTTTTATGTACGTATTTACTTACTTTCTTAATTTTTTTTTTACTTTTTAAAATTTACTTAATTTTTTTCTTTCTTTGGGAATGTAGATTCTTTCTTCCTTTCTTCCTTTCTTTCCTTCTTTCTGTCTCCTGACTGTCACTGGCTAAGAAAATGGTGGCCTCCATGTCACTGGTCAGCATAGCAGCTCCTAAAATGGAATTTGATGAAGGGATACATAGATAGATAGATAGATAGATAGATAGATAGATAGATAGATAGATAGATAGATAGATAGATAGATGGGATGCACACACGCTCACACACACACACACACACACACACATATGTACGCACGTGCATGACATGTACAGATGGGGGGCGATTCCAATGTTTTCAGAGGAAGGTGCTCGCTGGTAATAATAAATGTGCTGGTAAATAAGGCTGGAAATAGCTGAATATTAAATCATTAAAACTCTTCAAATAAATAAAAAGCAATTCCATTTCTCTCTCTCTCTCTTTCTCACCATATACCAGCACATCTGAACTGACTGCAACATACAAAAGAAGAAGAAACACGGAAAGAAGACATCCCTGCTGGACAGGATCTGAGATGAGAATAAATTCATCGAATGGCTGCCAACAGCATTTCATTGAGAAGAGATTCCACATTTTATGCTGTACAGTTACTTAGTTAGATAGATAGATAAAGAGAGGAATGTGAACTGGGGTGGGCTGTGGCTTCTCAGGTCACCTCAGGTCAGGGAGGGGCTGAGGAGTGTCCCATTGGCCTTGACAATAGGCAGGAGTCAGAGGTTAATGTCAGGGCAGGGCCTGAGAGTTCCTCAAAGGGAATGAATGGAGACCCTTGCTTACCTAAGAAATGCCTGACCTTGGAAAAGGACTTGTGGAAAGCGGGCCCTTGAAACTGTGGTTTCACGTCTTACTAGAAAGCTCCCTCTTGGAAGGGAAAGTCATCGTGATATCTTACTCTTTTCCCAAGGATACCCTACCTACCATTCTGATCATTCTTACTGAATTAAGTCTTCCACTGCA
The DNA here is from genome assembly GCF_037038515.1 of Microtus pennsylvanicus. Taxonomy (NCBI): domain Eukaryota; kingdom Metazoa; phylum Chordata; class Mammalia; order Rodentia; family Cricetidae; genus Microtus; species Microtus pennsylvanicus. Next base: position 112,678,607 of record NC_134586.1, on the reverse strand, counting down.
AATAAATAAATAAATAATAAATGAAGTGGGTGAGTGAGTGAGTGAGTGAGTAAGTAAGTAAGTAAGTAAGTAAACAAGCAAATACGTGGATGGACAAATAAATACAAAGTTTGCTGTTGTTGACTGACTTTTGATTTCATAATGAATCTCTCTCTCTCTCTCTCTCTCTCTCACACACACACACACACACACGCACACTAAATATACAATAAAAGGAAGCATAACACCTTTACTCAGGGGGCAGAGTGAACTCTGAAAGTTTTCCAGGCGGGGGGGGGGGGGAGACAGAATATAAGAACAAAATGAGAAACAAGGAAAAATAGTGTTGGCTGGCTGGCCGGCTTTCAGTTCCCTGACAGAAATGAGCACATTGTGGAGGAAACACAAAGTTGTTACACTATGTGGGTGTGATGAGGAGAGATTGTGAGTGAGTGTCCTGTCAGAACAAAGTTAGTCCCATAGTTGATGAAATTCATTATCCCAAAACTTCAGCAGAATATATCCCAAGTTTGCAAATGTGTGATCAGCTTGTGACAGGTTGGGCTGGAGATGCTGAGAACTGGGGAGCCCTCAATGCAAGAGCAGACACTCATTCCCATGAAGAGGGAGAGAGGGAGGGAGGGAGGGAGGGAGGGATCATTCATTCCTATACTCAAGTTTAAAGAAAGATGAGTGGCTATCTATGGAGAGACCACTCACAGATATGAAAAATCATTTCCTAAAAATCAAATTTCTCAGTCAGTATGCAACTGCTATGGTGCTTCTCCTAGATAGAGCAAAACACACAAACAAACTGATTCCTTGATCTAGAGCCACAGTGCACATGCTGTGGAAAAGGGGACATGGCCAACTTGAATCACAATATTCATCAGAGCATGAAAAGAGCGTAAAAAGGACACAGAGGAGAGATAATTGTGGTCCTTCCTTCCTCCCTCCCTCCCTCCTTCCCTCCCTCCCTCCCTCCCTCCTTCCCTCAGGAAGTGACTGACAGATGAGACTTTGTCCAAGCAGGTTCTGTCTGAAATACCAGACTTGAGTTTCCCCCTCTGTGGGTATTAGCTAATCAGTCCTCCCTTCTTTCTGTAGGAAGGTGGTGCATGTCTCTCAGAACTTACCTGGTTTCCTCTGCACCAGGTGAACCAGGGAAAAGCTTTCTAAGCCTTATTCAGACCCATAGAGGCTGCGCTGTGTGTGACTTCAGAGACCTCAGGGAGTATAGGGGTGGGTGGGTGCTTGATGCTTCAGACTCATGTCATTGAAGGACATAACATAGTCTGGATTCACAGAGATTCACAACACAGAGCCATTGTCACTTACTAACAGCTCAGGACACCCAGAGCTAACAAGAAATTGCAGTCTCAGCCGGGCTTTAATCACAGCACACACACAGATCTCTGTGAATTCAAAGATGGCCTGATTTACAGAGTGAGTTTTAGGACAGCCCAAGATACAAAAAGAAACCCTTTCTTGAAAAACAAAGCAAAACAGCAAAAGAAAGAAAGACAAGGAAAAAGAAAAAAAATGGCAGTCTCTTTCCACTCTCTCCTCCATTGGCTCTTAAAGAGCTCTCAAGCTGAACTGGAGACCATGGTGTCACTCAAAACTGGGAAGCCAGAAACCTTAGGGGGGTCACAGGAGTCGGACTGACTGCAGCACTTGATGCCTCAACCCTGCTAATGGCTGTGATATAAGGCATGGTAAAATACGGGCTTTGGCAGAGCACTACTCCCCTTTCTCTATTATTATTGCTACACAACGAAAAGGACCGGGGGGGGGGGGGGGGTGATGATGTGCAGTCAGTGCTGGTATTGAAATCTCACTGACTCCTTCCGCACTCCTTGTCAATTCCCGACTTTGTCAAATCAACTATCGTGAATCTTTGATGTGGGTTGGCCCTTTAGGAACTCAGAGGAACAAGACAGACAGACCTGTTTCATCCCAGAAACCTCCCAGTTCCTGAGCCCTAGCCCTGGAAGTCTCAAAGCCATCACATCCAGAAATCTCTCTAGTCCCTGCTAGTGGTGAACTCACTTCGTCTTCCCCAGGACCACTAATTATTTCTCCATGTTTTCCTGTGAGATCTGAGGCCAGCTTTCTTCTTCCTCCCTCTGGCCTCTCCACGAACGATCTCCATTCTCTAGACAACATGTCTAGAACCGAGTCTTATAGGCACCGAGAGAGTGTGTCTTGAGGGCAGTTGGCGTTTCTAGGACACGAGTGACATCACAAAATTCCGAGAGCTCTCTGGGATACCGTGGAATTTCCAGAGAAGGGACTGCTGATGTCGTGAGGCACGGCCTTTACCTCCTTGCTGATATTTCTCCCCGAACTGACCGACCGACCGACCGACCGACCGACCAACCGGAACCTGAGGTTTCCTTTCCAGGAGTCTCTCCTCCGACACAGAGGGAGCCATTCAGGATTTCCTCCTTCCAAAACCAGAAATTTCTCTCTGCTTCATTAATATCTTCTCACTACTTCCTGAACCCATGGGGAGTTAGTTAGTTGAACACTCACTTTTTTCATGAATGACCCTTCCTCCCTCTCCTGAACATCTCATATTACTGATTCATACTCAGTAAAACAGTAATATGAGAAATTAGGCCAGGAGGACATGGAAGATGAGGGTTGAGTCTTCTGAAGTGAACAAGCACTTAGGGAAGGCTAAACTTAAGGGAATTTGACTCTGAGTGGCAAGACATGAATAGCTGCTGCCAAGGCACAGATACAGGCACCAACTGGGCCCTCGGCATCCTCCTGCATCATCAGAGCTGTGTGGGAAACTCAGCCCAAAGGAGGGGCCGTGTTCAAAGGGAGAGGGCATTTTCGAGGACAGCACTGTTTTCTTTTTCTTCTTTCTTTCTTTCTTTCTTTCTTTCTTTCTTTCTTTCTTTTTTTTTTTCGAGACAGGGTTGTTCTGTAGTTTTTTTTTTTTTTTTGGAGCCTGTCCTGGAACTAGCTCTTGTAGACCAGGCTGGTCTTGAACTCACATGCTTTCTTTTTTTTTCTATTGGATATTTTTGACTTCTTTATCAAAGATCAGGTGTTCGAAGATGTGTGGATCGATATCCGGGTCTTCTATTCGGTTCCATTGGTCCTCCTGTCTGTTCTTATGCCAGGACCAGGCTGTTTTCAGAACTGTAGCTTACAGAGTGTTCTTGCAGGTGGGGCACAGAAGAGGTTAATTACGGTACCTTAGTTCTTCTGCTTTTCTAGCAGACCGGAGCCCAGCTGACAGGAATCCAGTAGAGATGGTGTCAAGGTTCACACTGACACTAACAGCTGTAACTTGAGCAGGATTTGTGATCCACATGAAATTTGCAATGAATTGCAGCAAATCTGAGACACTCTAACTTGCTCAGGCTCAGTATCTGAACATACAGATGTTTGCAATGATCACTGGCTTCAGGATTTTTTTTTTGTTGTTGTTGTTGTTGTTTTGTTTTTCCACGAGACAGGGTTTCCCTGTAGCTGAAGTTTAACGGCCTGGTGTTTTTGTGACTTACTGCTTCAAAGAACTTCTCCATTTCTTTATCCCTAAGGGAAAAGAAATATAATCACTAAATACATTTAAGTGTCTTTCAACCATTTTAGATCCCTCTGTTGAGAGTTCTCTGTTTAGGTCTGTACTCCATTTTTTAAAATTGGATTATTTGTTCTTTGGATGACCAATTTCTCGACTTCTTTGTGTATTTTGGAGATTAGTGAAGATCTTTTCCCATTCTGTAAGGCCGTCGTTTTGTCTTGTTGGCCATGTTCTTTGCTTTACAGAAGCTTTTCAGTTTCAGGAGGTCTCACTTATTAATTGTTTCTCTCAGTGTCTGTTTTTTTTTCTTTTTTTTTCTTTTTTCTTTCTTTTTTTTTCTTTTTTTTCTTTTTTTCTTTTTTTCTTTTTTTTCTTCTTCTTCTTTTCTTTTTTTTTCTTTTTTTTCTCTCTTTAGTTTTTTTCTTTGTTCTTTTTTTTTGTTTTGTTTTTCTTTTTTTTTCTTTTTTCTTTTTTTTCTTTTTCTCTCAGTGTCTGTGCTACTGGGGTTCAATTTAGCAAGCGTTCTCCTGTGCCAATGTGTTCAAGTGCATTTGATATTTTTATTTTTATATTCTTTTATTGTGGATGAAGTCAATTATTTGAACTCTCAAATATTTTTATTGTTTTTATCTCTCTATTTGTTTGCTTATTTGTGGTTGTTCACCAACTTGACTATCTAGAGGAAGTAAAAGTCGTAACAAGGTTTCCGTAGGTGAACCTGCGGAAGGATCATTAACGTGAGAGAGCAGCGGCGGCGGCTCTGCCCGCCCGCTCGCCTGCCTTGCCCGAGTTCTCGCCGGGAGGCGCGCTCCCCGGGTCGCACATGTGTTGTGCGCACGGAAGTGTGCGAGCGCACGGGCGCGCGTGGCGGTCGTGAGAGAGAGGTCGAGAGAGAGGGAAGGGGGACGGGCGCCGGCTCGCCCGCCCTCCTCGCCCCGTCCGAGGACCCGTGTCTGGCTCTGCCGCTGGCGGCTCACGGCGGACGGCGGCTCTCTTCCCGCTCTCGCTCTCCTCCGTCCACTCCCGCTGCTTGCCTCACCGCACCGCAGCGGCCCGCGGGTGTGTCCCCTCTTTCCCGGGCGCGCGCCTTTCCCTCTCCATCCCTCTTCCCGGGGGAGGATGGGCGAGGGTCTGGCGGCGCCCCGGGCCCCCTCTCGCCGCCGACCTCCGCTCGCACGCCGTGGCGCCGCAGCGCGCCTGTCGGGGAGGCGGCGGAGGTTGGGCGCACTTTTTTTCCCCCCTCTCCACCTCCTTCTCCAAAGGACCGGGGTAGACCAGTAGTCCCTCCCACCGGGCGGGAGGCCATTTTTTTCCCCCGGGGATGCGGCGGGTCGACCAGATGTCCCGCTGGACTCTTTTTTTTTTTTTTTTTTTTTTTTAATGTATAATATATATTATATCTTCCTAGACCTGACGGGTCGACCAGTTGTCTCTGTGCACTTCCTTTTTTTTTGACGGACTGGAAGCGGGTCGACCAGTTGTCCGATTAAATATTTGGCCTTAAAATGCTAAGTACCGGGGTCGACCAGTTGGCCTTGTGAACTTGGGTCGACCAGTTGTCTTTTTCCATGTCTTGATTGAATGATGTCATTCTTCAATGTGTTGGTGGTTAGTTTATCTCTTTTGTTCTCTATGCCAACACGCCCCACTCACCAAACACTTTTTTTTTAATTTATTTATTTACTTATTTTTATTTTACTTTTTTATTATTTATTTATTTATTTATACATACATACATACATCCTGTCTATCTGTCCAGATGGGGCAGGGGTAGAAGGGGCTAGCTATGAGAGGAAGGTGCTCGGTGGGCATCCAGTTGTAAATAAGGCTGGGAATAAATAGCTGAATATTAATTCATTTGAGTAATATTAAAACTGTTCAAGTAGAAAACAATTGCTTTCTTTTTCTGTTTGCCCAGAGAGCTGACTGACTGCAACTTGGAAAGAAGACGGCCCTGCTGGACAGAGACCTCCCTCCTGCTTTGGGTGGGTCGACCAGTTTACATGTTTATTTCCACGTTTTGTCTTTTATGGATTGAATGGATGTGTCTCTCTCTCTCTCTTTTTTTTTTTTTTTGGTTTTTCGAGACAGGGTTTCTCTGTGGCTTTGGAGCCTGTCCTGGAACTAGCACTGTAGACCAGGCTGGTCTCGAACTCACAGAGATCCGCCTACCTCTGCCTCCCGAGTACTGGGATTAAAGGCGTGCGCCACCATCGCCTGGCTCTCATTTTTTTTTTCACGATTGCTTGCTTGCTTGCTTGCTTACTTACTTACTTACTTACTATCTGTTCAGCCCATCTCATTTACTTACTTCTTTAAAAAAAAATGACCCACCTAGTTATTTACTTACTTACTTACTTACTTACTTGTTCATTCATTCCTTCACTTCCTTATCTTCTTTCATATATCTGTTTATTTATCTGCTGATTTAGCGTGACTCATTTACTTATTGAATGTTTCAATTATTATTTAGTTTTATTCATTTATTCATTCTTTATGTCTATTTTTATGTACGTATTTACTTACTTTCTTAATTTTTTTTTTACTTTTTAAAATTTACTTAATTTTTTTCTTTCTTTGGGAATGTAGATTCTTTCTTCCTTTCTTCCTTTCTTTCCTTCTTTCTGTCTCCTGACTGTCACTGGCTAAGAAAATGGTGGCCTCCATGTCACTGGTCAGCATAGCAGCTCCTAAAATGGAATTTGATGAAGGGATACATAGATAGATAGATAGATAGATAGATAGATAGATAGATAGATAGATAGATAGATAGATAGATGGGATGCACACACGCTCACACACACACACACACACACACACACACATATGTACGCACGTGCATGACATGTACAGATGGGGGGCGATTCCAATGTTTTCAGAGGAAGGTGCTCGCTGGTAATAATAAATGTGCTGGTAAATAAGGCTGGAAATAGCTGAATATTAAATCATTAAAACTCTTCAAATAAATAAAAAGCAATTCCATTTCTCTCTCTCTCTCTTTCTCACCATATACCAGCACATCTGAACTGACTGCAACATACAAAAGAAGAAGAAACACGGAAAGAAGACATCCCTGCTGGACAGGATCTGAGATGAGAATAAATTCATCGAATGGCTGCCAACAGCATTTCATTGAGAAGAGATTCCACATTTTATGCTGTACAGTTACTTAGTTAGATAGATAGATAAAGAGAGGAATGTGAACTGGGGTGGGCTGTGGCTTCTCAGGTCACCTCAGGTCAGGGAGGGGCTGAGGAGTGTCCCATTGGCCTTGACAATAGGCAGGAGTCAGAGGTTAATGTCAGGGCAGGGCCTGAGAGTTCCTCAAAGGGAATGAATGGAGACCCTTGCTTACCTAAGAAATGCCTGACCTTGGAAAAGGACTTGTGGAAAGCGGGCCCTTGAAACTGTGGTTTCACGTCTTACTAGAAAGCTCCCTCTTGGAAGGGAAAGTCATCGTGATATCTTACTCTTTTCCCAAGGATACCCTACCTACCATTCTGATCATTCTTACTGAATTAAGTCTTCCACTGCAAATAAATAAATAAATAATAAATGAAGTGGGTGAGTGAGTGAGTGAGTGAGTAAGTAAGTAAGTAAGTAAGTAAACAAGCAAATACGTGGATGGACAAATAAATACAAAGTTTGCTGTTGTTGACTGACTTTTGATTTCATAATGAATCTCTCTCTCTCTCTCTCTCTCTCACACACACACACACACACACACACGCACACTAAATATACAATAAAAGGAAGCATAACACCTTTACTCAGGGGGCAGAGTGAACTCTGAAAGTTTTCCAGGCGGGGGGGGGGGGGAGACAGAATATAAGAACAAAATGAGAAACAAGGAAAAATAGTGTTGGCTGGCTGGCCGGCTTTCAGTTCCCTGACAGAAATGAGCACATTGTGGAGGAAACACAAAGTTGTTACACTATGTGGGTGTGATGAGGAGAGATTGTGAGTGAGTGTCCTGTCAGAACAAAGTTAGTCCCATAGTTGATGAAATTCATTATCCCAAAACTTCAGCAGAATATATCCCAAGTTTGCAAATGTGTGATCAGCTTGTGACAGGTTGGGCTGGAGATGCTGAGAACTGGGGAGCCCTCAATGCAAGAGCAGACACTCATTCCCATGAAGAGGGAGAGAGGGAGGGAGGGAGGGAGGGAGGGATCATTCATTCCTATACTCAAGTTTAAAGAAAGATGAGTGGCTATCTATGGAGAGACCACTCACAGATATGAAAAATCATTTCCTAAAAATCAAATTTCTCAGTCAGTATGCAACTGCTATGGTGCTTCTCCTAGATAGAGCAAAACACACAAACAAACTGATTCCTTGATCTAGAGCCACAGTGCACATGCTGTGGAAAAGGGGACATGGCCAACTTGAATCACAATATTCATCAGAGCATGAAAAGAGCGTAAAAAGGACACAGAGGAGAGATAATTGTGGTCCTTCCTTCCTCCCTCCCTCCCTCCCTCCCTCCCTCCCTCCCTCCCTCCCTCCTTCCCTCAGGAAGTGACTGACAGATGAGACTTTGTCCAAGCAGGTTCTGTCTGAAATACCAGACTTGAGTTTCCCCCTCTGTGGGTATTAGCTAATCAGTCCTCCCTTCTTTCTGTAGGAAGGTGGTGCATGTCTCTCAGAACTTACCTGGTTTCCTCTGCACCAGGTGAACCAGGGAAAAGCTTTCTAAGCCTTATTCAGACCCATAGAGGCTGCGCTGTGTGTGACTTCAGAGACCTCAGGGAGTATAGGGGTGGGTGGGTGCTTGATGCTTCAGACTCATGTCATTGAAGGACATAACATAGTCTGGATTCACAGAGATTCACAACACAGAGCCATTGTCACTTACTAACAGCTCAGGACACCCAGAGCTAACAAGAAATTGCAGTCTCAGCTGGGCTTTAATCACAGCACACACACAGATCTCTGTGAATTCAAAGATGGCCTGATTTACAGAGTGAGTTTTAGGACAGCCCAAGATACAAAAAGAAACCCTTTCTTGAAAAACAAAGCAAAACAGCAAAAGAAAGAAAGACAAGGAAAAAGAAAAAAAATGGCAGTCTCTTTCCACTCTCTCCTCCATTGGCTCTTAAAGAGCTCTCAAGCTGAACTGGAGACCATGGTGTCACTCAAAACTGGGAAGCCAGAAACCTTAGGGGGGTCACAGGAGTCGGACTGACTGCAGCACTTGATGCCTCAACCCTGCTAATGGCTGTGATATAAGGCATGGTAAAATACGGGCTTTGGCAGAGCACTACTCCCCTTTCTCTATTATTATTGCTACACAACGAAAAGGACCGGGGGGGGGGGTGATGATGTGCAGTCAGTGCTGGTATTGAAATCTCACTGACTCCTTCCGCACTCCTTGTCAATTCCCGACTTTGTCAAATCAACTATCGTGAATCTTTGATGTGGGTTGGCCCTTTAGGAACTCAGAGGAACAAGACAGACAGACCTGTTTCATCCCAGAAACCTCCCAGTTCCTGAGCCCTAGCCCTGGAAGTCTCAAAGCCATCACATCCAGAAATCTCTCTAGTCCCTGCTAGTGGTGAACTCACTTCGTCTTCCCCAGGACCACTAATTATTTCTCCATGTTTTCCTGTGAGATCTGAGGCCAGCTTTCTTCTTCCTCCCTCTGGCCTCTCCACGAACGATCTCCATTCTCTAGACAACATGTCTAGAACCGAGTCTTATAGGCACCGAGAGAGTGTGTCTTGAGGGCAGTTGGCGTTTCTAGGACACGAGTGACATCACAAAATTCCGAGAGCTCTCTGGGATACCGTGGAATTTCCAGAGAAGGGACTGCTGATGTCGTGAGGCACGGCCTTTACCTCCTTGCTGATATTTCTCCCCGAACTGACCGACCGACCGACCGACCGACCGACCAACCGGAACCTGAGGTTTCCTTTCCAGGAGTCTCTCCTCCGACACAGAGGGAGCCATTCAGGATTTCCTCCTTCCAAAACCAGAAATTTCTCTCTGCTTCATTAATATCTTCTCACTACTTCCTGAACCCATGGGGAGTTAGTTAGTTGAACACTCACTTTTTTCATGAATGACCCTTCCTCCCTCTCCTGAACATCTCATATTACTGATTCATACTCAGTAAAACAGTAATATGAGAAATTAGGCCAGGAGGACATGGAAGATGAGGGTTGAGTCTTCTGAAGTGAACAAGCACTTAGGGAAGGCTAAACTTAAGGGAATTTGACTCTGAGTGGCAAGACATGAATAGCTGCTGCCAAGGCACAGATACAGGCACCAACTGGGCCCTCGGCATCCTCCTGCATCATCAGAGCTGTGTGGGAAACTCAGCCCAAAGGAGGGGCCGTGTTCAAAGGGAGAGGGCATTTTCGAGGACAGCACTGTTTTCTTTTTCTTCTTTCTTTCTTTCTTTCTTTCTTTCTTTTTTTTTTTCGAGACAGGGTTGTTCTGTAGTTTTTTTTTTTTTTTTTTGGAGCCTGTCCTGGAACTAGCTCTTGTAGACCAGGCTGGTCTTGAACTCACATGCTTTCTTTTTTTTTCTATTGGATATTTTTGACTTCTTTATCAAAGATCAGGTGTTCGAAGATGTGTGGATCGATATCCGGGTCTTCTATTCGGTTCCATTGGTCCTCCTGTCTGTTCTTATGCCAGGACCAGGCTGTTTTCAGAACTGTAGCTTACAGAGTGTTCTTGCAGGTGGGGCACAGAAGAGGTTAATTACGGTACCTTAGTTCTTCTGCTTTTCTAGCAGACCGGAGCCCAGCTGACAGGAATCCAGTAGAGATGGTGTCAAGGTTCACACTGACACTAACAGCTGTAACTTGAGCAGGATTTGTGATCCACATGAAATTTGCAATGAATTGCAGCAAATCTGTGACACTCTAACTTGCTCAGGCTCAGTATCTGAACATACAGATGTTTGCAATGATCACTGGCTTCAGGATTTTTTTTTTTTGTTGTTGTTGTTGTTTTGTTTCTCCACGAGACAGGGTTTCCCTGTAGCTGAAGTTTAACGGCCTGGTGTTTTTGTGACTTACTGCTTCAAAGAACTTCTCCATTTCTTTATCCCTAAGGGAAAAGAAATATAATCACTAAATACATTTAAGTGTCTTTCAACCATTTTAGATCCCTCTGTTGAGAGTTCTCTGTTTAGGTCTGTACTCCATTTTTTAAAATTGGATTATTTGTTCTTTGGATGACCAATTTCTCGACTTCTTTGTGTATTTTGGAGATTAGTGAAGATCTTTTCCCATTCTGTAAGGCCGTCATTTTGTCTTGTTGGCCATGTTCTTTGCTTTACAGAAGCTTTTCAGTTTCAGGAGGTCTCACTTATTAATTGTTTCTCTCAGTGTCTGTTTTTTTTTCTTTTTTCTTTTTTCTTTCTTTTTTTTTCTTTTTTTTTCTTTTTTTCTTTTTTTCTTTTTTTTCTTCTTCTTCTTTTCGTTTTTTTTCTTTTTTTTCTCTCTTTAGTTTTTTTCTTTGTTCTTTTTTTTGTTTTGTTTTTCTTTTTTTTTCTTTTTTCTTTTTTTTCTTTTTCTCTCAGTGTCTGTGCTACTGGGGTTCTATTTAGCAAGCGTTCTCCTGTGCCAATGTGTTCAAGTGCATTTGATATTTTTATTTTTATATTCTTTTATTGTGGATGAAGTCAATTATTTGAACTCTCAAATATTTTTATTGTTATTATCTCTCTATTTGTTTGCTTATTTGTGGTTGTTCACCAACTTGACTATCTAGAGGAAGTAAAAGTCGTAACAAGGTTTCCGTAGGTGAACCTGCGGAAGGATCATTAACGTGAGAGAGCAGCGGCGGCGGCTCTGCCCGCCCGCTCGCCTGCCTCGCCCGAGTTCTCGCCGGGAGGCGCGCTCCCCGGGTCGCACGTGTGTTGTGCGCACGGAAGTGTGCGTGCGCACGGGCGCGCGTGGCGGTCGTGAGAGAGAGGTCGAGAGAGGGGGAAGGGGGACGGGCGCCGGCTCGCCCGCCCTCCTCGCCCCGTCCGAGGACCCGTGTCTGGCTCTGCCGCTGGCGGCTCACGGCGGACGGCGGCTCTCTTCCCGCTCTCGCTCTCCTCCGACCACTCCCGCTGCTTGCCTCACCGCACCGCAGCGGCCCGCGGGTGTGTCCCCTCTTTCCTGGGCGCGCGCCTTTCCCTCTCCATCCCTCTTCCCGGGGGAGGATGGGCGAGGGTCTGGCAGCGCCCCGGGCCCCCTCTCGCCGCCGACCTCCGCTCGCGCGCCGTGGCACCGCGGCGCGCCTGTCGGGGAGGCGGCGGCGGTTGGGTGCACTTTTTTTTCCCCCCTCTCCACCTCCTTCTCCAAAGGACCGGGGTAGACCAGTAGTCCCTCCCACCGGGCGGGAGGCCATTTTTTTCCCCCAGGATGCGGCGGGTCGACCAGATGTCCCGCTGGACTCTTTTTTTTTTTTTTTAATGTATAATATATATTATATCTTCCTAGACCTGACGGGTCGACCAGTTGTCTCTGTGCACTTCCTTTTTTTTGACGGACTGGAAGCGGGTCGACCAGTTGTCCGATTAAATATTTGGCCTTTAAAATGCTAAGTACCGGGGTCGACCAGTTGGCCTTGTGAACTTGGGTCGACCAGTTGTCTTTTTCCATGTCTTGATTGAATGATGTCATTCTTCAATGTGTTGGTGGTTAGTTTATCTATTTTGTTCTCTATGCCAACACGCCCCACTCACCAAACACTTTTTTTTAAATTTATTTATTTACTTATTTTTATTTTACTTTTTTATTATTTATTTATTTATACATACATACATACATCCTGTCTATCTGTCCAGATGGGGCAGGGGTAGAAGGGGCTAGCTATGAGAGGAAGGTGCTCGGTGGGAATAAATAGCTGAATATTAATTCATTTGAGTAATATTAAAACTGTTCAAGTAGAAAACAATTGCTTTCTTTTTCTGTTTGCCCAGAGATCTGACTGACTGCAACTTGGAAAGAAGACGGCCCTGCTGGACAGAGACCTCCCTCCTGCTTTGGGTGGGTCGACCAGTTTACATGTTTATTTCCACGTTTTGTCTTTTATGGATTGAATGGATGTGTCTCTCTCTTTTTTTTTTTTTTTTTTTTGGTTTTTCGAGACAGGGTTTCTCTGTGGCTTTGGAGCCTGTCCTGGAACTAGCACTGTAGACCAGGCTGGTCTCGAACTCACAGAGATCCGCCTACCTCTGCCTCCCGAGTACTGGGATTAAAGGCGTGCGCCACCATCGCCCGGCTCTCATTTTTTTTTTCACAATTGCTTGCTTGCTTGCTTGCTTACTTACTTACTTACTTACTATCTGTTCAGCCCATCTCATTTACTTACTTCTTTAAAAAAAATGACCCACCTAGTTATTTACTTACTTACTTACTTACTTACTTGTTCATTCATTCCTTCACTTCCTTATCTTCTTTCATATATCTGTTTATTTATCTGCTGATTTAGCGTGACTCATTTACTTATTGAATGTTTCAATTATTATTTAGTTTTATTCATTTTTTCATTCTTTATGTCTATTTTTATGTATGTATTTACTTACTTTCTTAATTTTTTTTTTACTTTTTAAAATTTACTTAATTTTTTTCTTTCTTTGGGAATGTAGATTCTTTCTTCCTTTCTTCCTTTCTTTCCTTCTTTCTGTCTCCTGACTGTCACTGGCTAAGAAAATGGTGGCCTCCATGTCACTGGTCAGCATAGCAGCTCCTAAAATGGAATTTGATGAAGGGATACATAGATAGATAGATAGATAGATAGATAGATAGATAGATAGATAGATAGATAGATAGATAGATGGGATGCGCACACGCTCACACACACACACACACACACACACACACACATATGCACGCACGTGCATGACATGTACAGATGGGGGGCGATTCCAATGTTTTCAGAGGAAGGTGCTCGCTGGTAATAATAAATGTGCTGGTAAATAAGGCTGGAAATAGCTGAATATTAAATCATTAAAACTCTTCAAATAAATAAAAAGCAATTCCATTTCTCTCTCTCTCTCTTTCTCACCATATACCAGCACATCTGAACTGACTGCAACATACAAAAGAAGAAGAAACACGGAAAGAAGACATCCCTGCTGGACAGGATCTGAGATGAGAATAAATTCATCGAATGGCTGCCAACAGCATTTCATTGAGAAGAGATTCCACATTTTATGCTGTACAGTTACTTAGTTAGATAGATAGATAAAGAGAGGAATGTGAACTGGGGTGGGCTGTGGCTTCTCAGGTCACCTCAGGTCAGGGAGGGGCTGAGGAGTGTCCCATTGGCCTTGACAATAGGCAGGAGTCAGAGGTTAATGTCAGGGCAGGGCCTGAGAGTTCCTCAAAGGGAATGAATGGAGACCCTTGCTTACCTAAGAAATGCCTGACCTTGGAAAAGGACTTGTGGAAAGCGGGCCCTTGAAACTGTGGTTTCACGTCTTACTAGAAAGCTCCCTCTTGGAAGGGAAAGTCATCGTGATATCTTACTCTTTTCCCAAGGATACCCTACCTACCCTTCTGATCATTCTTACTGAATTAAGTCTTCCACTGCAAATAAATAAATAAATAAATAATAAATGAAGTGGGTGAGTGAGTGAGTGAGTGAGTAAGTAAGTAAGTAAGTAAGTAAACAAGCAAATACGTGGATGGACAAATAAATACAAAGTTTGCTGTTGTTGACTGACTTTTGATTTCATAATGAATCTCTCTCTCTCTCTCTCTCTCACACACACACACACACACACACACACACACACACACTAAATATACAATAAAAGGAAGCATAACACCTTTACTCAGGGGGCAGAGTGAACTCTGAAAGTTTTCCAGGCGGGGGGGGGGGAGAGACAGAATATAAGAACAAAATGAGAAACAAGGAAAAATAGTGTTGGCTGGCTGGCCGGCTTTCAGTTCCCTGACAGAAATGAGCACATTGTGGAGGAAACACAAAGTTGTTACACTATGTGGGTGTGATGAGGAGAGATTGTGAGTGAGTGTCCTGTCAGAACAAAGTTAGTCCCATAGTTGATGAAATTCATTATCCCAAAACTTCAGCAGAATATATCCCAAGTTTGCAAATGTGTGATCAGCTTGTGACAGGTTGGGCTGGAGATGCTGAGAACTGGGGAGCCCTCAATGCAAGAGCAGACACTCATTCCCATGAAGAGGGAGAGAGGGAGGGAGGGAGGGAGGGAGGGATCATTCATTCCTATACTCAAGTTTAAAGAAAGATGAGTGGCTATCTATGGAGAGACCACTCACAGATATGAAAAATCATTTCCTAAAAATCAAATTTCTCAGTCAGTATGCAACTGCTATGGTGCTTCTCCTAGATAGAGCAAAACACACAAACAAACTGATTCCTTGATCTAGAGCCACAGTGCACATGCTGTGGAAAAGGGGACATGGCCAACTTGAATCACAATATTCATCAGAGCATGAAAAGAGCGTAAAAAGGACACAGAGGAGAGATAATTGTGGTCCTTCCTTCCTCCCTCCCTCCCTCCCTCCCTCCCTCCCTCCCTCCCTCCCTCCCTCCCTCCTTCCCTCAGGAAGTGACTGACAGATGAGACTTTGTCCAAGCAGGTTCTGTCTGAAATACCAGACTTGAGTTTCCCCCTCTGTGGGTATTAGCTAATCAGTCCTCCCTTCTTTCTGTAGGAAGGTGGTGCATGTCTCTCAGAACTTACCTGGTTTCCTCTGCACCAGGTGAACCAGGGAAAAGCTTTCTAAGCCTTATTCAGACCCATAGAGGCTGCGCTGTGTGTGACTTCAGAGACCTCAGGGAGTATAGGGGTGGGTGGGTGCTTGATGCTTCAGACTCATGTCATTGAAGGACATAACATAGTCTGGATTCACAGAGATTCACAACACAGAGCCATTGTCACTTACTAACAGCTCAGGACACCCAGAGCTAACAAGAAATTGCAGTCTCAGCCGGGCTTTAATCACAGCACACACACAGATCTCTGTGAATTCAAAGATGGCCTGATTTACAGAGTGAGTTTTAGGACAGCCCAAGATACAAAAAGAAACCCTTTCTTGAAAAACAAAGCAAAACAGCAAAAGAAAGAAAGACAAGGAAAAAGAAAAAAATGGCAGTCTCTTTCCACTCTCTCCTCCATTGGCTCTTAAAGAGCTCTCAAGCTGAACTGGAGACCATGGTGTCACTCAAAACTGGGAAGCCAGAAACCTTAGGGGGGTCACAGGAGTCGGACTGACTGCAGCACTTGATGCCTCAACCCTGCTAATGGCTGTGATATAAGGCATGGTAAAATACGGGCTTTGGCAGAGCACTACTCCCCTTTCTCTATTATTATTGCTACACAACGAAAAGGACCGGGGGGGGGGGGTGTGATGATGTGCAGTCAGTGCTGGTATTGAAATCTCACTGACTCCTTCCGCACTCCTTGTCAATTCCCGACTTTGTCAAATCAACTATCGTGAATCTTTGATGTGGGTTGGCCCTTTAGGAACTCAGAGAAACAAGACAGACAGACCTGTTTCATCCCAGAAACCTCCCAGTTCCTGAGCCCTAGCCCTGGAAGTCTCAAAGCCATCACATCCAGAAATCTCTCTAGTCCCTGCTAGTGGTGAACTCACTTCGTCTTCCCCAGGACCACTAATTATTTCTCCATGTTTTCCTGTGAGATCTGAGGCCAGCTTTCTTCTTCCTCCCTCTGGCCTCTCCACGAACGATCTCCATTCTCTAGACAACATGTCTAGAACCGAGTCTTATAGGCACCGAGAGAGTGTGTCTTGAGGGCAGTTGGCGTTTCTAGGACACGAGTGACATCACAAAATTCCGAGAGCTCTCTGGGATACCGTGGAATTTCCAGAGAAGGGACTGCTGATGTCGTGAGGCACGGCCTTTACCTCCTTGCTGATATTTCTCCCCGAACTGACCGACCGACCGACCGACCGACCGACCAACCGGAACCTGAGGTTTCCTTTCCAGGAGTCTCTCCTCCGACACAGAGGGAGCCATTCAGGATTTCCTCCTTCCAAAACCAGAAATTTCTCTCTGCTTCATTAATATCTTCTCACTACTTCCTGAACCCATGGGGAGTTAGTTAGTTGAACACTCACTTTTTTCATGAATGACCCTTCCTCCCTCTCCTGAACATCTCATATTACTGATTCATACTCAGTAAAACAGTAATATGAGAAATTAGGCCAGGAGGACATGGAAGATGAGGGTTGAGTCTTCTGAAGTGAACAAGCACTTAGGGAAGGCTAAACTTAAGGGAATTTGACTCTGAGTGGCAAGACATGAATAGCTGCTGCCAAGGCACAGATACAGGCACCAACTGGGCCCTCGGCATCCTCCTGCATCATCAGAGCTGTGTGGGAAACTCAGCCCAAAGGAGGGGCCGTGTTCAAAGGAGAGGGCATTTTCGAGGACAGCACTGTTTTCTTTTTCTTCTTTCTTTCTTTCTTTCTTTCTTTCTTTCTTTCTTTCTTTCTTTCTTTTTTTTTTTCGAGACAGGGTTGTTCTGTAGTTTTTTTTTTTTTTGGAGCCTGTCCTGGAACTAGCTCTTGTAGACCAGGCTGGTCTTGAACTCACATGCTTTCTTTTTTTTTCTATTGGATATTTTTGACTTCTTTATCAAAGATCAGGTGTTCGAAGATGTGTGGATCGATATCCGGGTCTTCTATTCGGTTCCATTGGTCCTCCTGTCTGTTCTTATGCCAGGACCAGGCTGTTTTCAGAACTGTAGCTTACAGAGTGTTCTTGCAGGTGGGGCACAGAAGAGGTTAATTACGGTACCTTAGTTCTTCTGCTTTTCTAGCAGACCGGAGCCCAGCTGACAGGAATCCAGTAGAGATGGTGTCAAGGTTCACACTGACACTAACAGCTGTAACTTGAGCAGGATTTGTGATCCACATGAAATTTGCAATGAATTGCAGCAAATCTGTGACACTCTAACTTGCTCAGGCTCAGTATCTGAACATACAGATGTTTGCAATGATCACTGGCTTCAGGATTTTTTTTTGTTGTTGTTGTTGTTGTTTTGTTTTTCCACGAGACAGGGTTTCCCTGTAGCTGAAGTTTAACGGCCTGGTGTTTTTGTGACTTACTGCTTCAAAGAACTTCTCCATTTCTTTATCCCTAAGGGAAAAGAAATATAATCACTAAATACATTTAAGTGTCTTTCAACCATTTTAGATCCCTCTGTTGAGAGTTCTCTGTTTAGGTCTGTACTCCATTTTTTAAAATTGGATTATTTGTTCTTTGGATGACCAATTTCTCGACTTCTTTGTGTATTTTGGAGATTAGTGAAGATCTTTTCCCATTCTGTAAGGCCGTCGTTTTGTCTTGTTGGCCATGTTCTTTGCTTTACAGAAGCTTTTCAGTTTCAGGAGGTCTCACTTATTAATTGTTTCTCTCAGTGTCTGTTTTTTTTTCTTTTTTTTTCTTTTTTCTTTCTTTCTTTTTTCTTTTTTTCTTTTTTTCTTTTTTTCTTTTTTTTCTTCTTCTTCTTTTCTTTTTTTTTCTTTTTTTCTCTCTTTAGTTTTTTTCTTTGTTCTTTTTTTTTGTTTTGTTTTTCTTTTTTTTTCTTTTTTCTTTTTTTTCTTTTTCTCTCAGTGTCTGTGCTACTGGGGTTCTATTTAGCAAGCGTTCTCCTGTGCCAATGTGTTCAAGTGCATTTGATATTTTTATTTTTATATTCTTTTATTGTGGATGAAGTCAATTATTTGAACTCTCAAATATTTTTATTGTTATTATCTCTCTATTTGTTTGCTTATTTGTGGTTGTTCACCAACTTGACTATCTAGAGGAAGTAAAAGTCGTAACAAGGTTTCCGTAGGTGAACCTGCGGAAGGATCATTAACGTGAGAGAGCAGCGGCGGCGGCTCTGCCCGCCCGCTCGCCTGCCTCGCCCGAGTTCTCGCCGGGAGGCGCGCTCCCCGGGTCGCACGTGTGTTGTGCGCACGGAAGTGTGCGTGCGCACGGGCGCGCGTGGCGGTCGTGAGAGAGAGGTCGAGAGAGGGGGAAGGGGGACGGGCGCCGGCTCGCCCGCCCTCCTCGCCCCGTCCGAGGACCCGTGTCTGGCTCTGCCGCTGGCGGCTCACGGCGGACGGCGGCTCTCTTCCCGCTCTCGCTCTCCTCCGTCCACTCCCGCTGCTTGCCTCACCGCACCGCAGCGGCCCGCGGGTGTGTCCCCTCTTTCCCGGGCGCGCGCCTTTCCCTCTCCATCCCTCTTCCCGGGGGAGGATGGGCGAGGGTCTGGCGGTGCCCCGGGCCCCCTCTCGCCGCCGACCTCCGCTCGCGCGCAGTGGCGCCGCGGCGCGCCTGTCGGGGAGGCGGCGGAGGTTGGGCGCACTTTTTTTTCCCCCCTCTCCACCTCCTTCTCCAAAGGACCGGGGTAGACCAGTAGTCCCTCCCACCGGGCGGGAGGCCATTTTTTTCCCCCGGGGATGCGGCGGGTCGACCAGATGTCCCGCTGGACTTTTTTTTTTTTTTTTTTTTTTTTTTTAATGTATAATATACATTATATCTACCTAGACCTGACGGGTCGACCAGTTGTCTCTGTGCACTTCCTTTTTTTTTGACGGACTGGAAGCGGGTCGACCAGTTGTCCGATTAAATATTTGGCCTTAAAATGCTAAGTACCGGGGTCGACCAGTTGGCCTTGTGAACTTGGGTCGACCAGTTGTCTTTTTCCATGTCTTGATTGACTGATGTCATTCTTCAATGTGTTGGTGGTTAGTTTATCTCTTTTGTTTCTATGCCAACACGCCCCACTCACCAAACACTTTTTTTTTAATTTATTTATTTACTTATTTTTATTTTACTTTTTTATTATTTATTTATTTATACATACATACATACATCCTGTCTATCTGTCCAGATGGGGCAGGGGTAGAAGGGGCTAGCTATGAGAGGAAGGTGCTCGGTGGGCATCCAGTTGTAAATAAGGCTGGGAATAAATAGCTGAATATTAATTCATTTGAGTAATATTAAAACTGTTCAAGTAGAAAACAATTGCTTTCTTTTTCTGTTTGCCCAGAGATCTGACTGACTGCAACTTGGAAAGAAGACGGCCCTGCTGGACAGAGACCTCCCTCCTGCTTTGGGTGGGTCGACCAGTTTACATGTTTATTTCCACGTTTTGTCTTTTATGGATTGAATGGATGTGTCTCTCTCTTTTTTTTTTTTTTTTTTTTTTTGCTTTTTCGAGACAGGGTTTCTCTGTGGCTTTGGAGCCTGTCTTGGAACTAGCACTGTAGACCAGGCTGGTCTCGAACTCACAGAGATCCGCCTACCTCTGCCTCCCGAGTACTGGGATTAAAGGCGTGCGCCACCATCGTCCGGCTCTCATTTTTTTTTCACGATTGCTTGCTTGCTTGCTTGCTTACTTACTTACTTACTTACTATCTGTTCAGCCCATCTCATTTACTTACTTCTTTAAAAAAAATGACCCACCTAGTTATTTACTTACTTACTTACTTACTTACTTGTTCATTCATTCCTTCACTTCCTTATCTTCTTTCATATATCTGTTTATTTATCTGCTGATTTAGCGTGACTCATTTACTTATTGAATGTTTCAATTATTATTTAGTTTTATTCATTTATTCATTCTTTATGTCTATTTTTATGTATGTATTTACTTACTTTCTTAATTTTTTTTTTACTTTTTAAAATTTACTTAATTTTTTTCTTTCTTTGGGAATGTAGATTCTTTCTTCCTTTCTTCCTTTCTTTCCTTCTTTCTGTCTCCTGACTGTCACTGGCTAAGAAAATGGTGGCCTCCATGTCACTGGTCAGCATAGCAGCTCCTAAAATGGAATTTGATGAAGGGATACATAGATAGATAGATAGATAGATAGATAGATAGATAGATAGATAGATAGATGGGATGCGCACACGCTCACACACACACACACACACACACACACACATATGCACGCACGTGCATGACATGTACAGATGGGGGGCGATTCCAATGTTTTCAGAGGAAGGTGCTCGCTGGTAATAATAAATGTGCTGGTAAATAAGGCTGGAAATAGCTGAATATTAAATCATTAAAACTCTTCAAATAAATAAAAAGCAATTCCATTTCTCTCTCTCTCTCTTTCTCACCATATACCAGCACATCTGAACTGACTGCAACATACAAAAGAAGAAGAAACACGGAAAGAAGACATCCCTGCTGGACAGGATCTGAGATGAGAATAAATTCATCGAATGGCTGCCAACAGCATTTCATTGAGAAGAGATTCCACATTTTATGCTGTACCGTTACTTAGTTAGATAGATAGATAAAGAGAGGCCTGTGAACTGGGGTGGGCTGTGGCTTCTCAGGTCACCTCAGGTCAGGGAGGGGCTGAGGAGTGTCCCATTGGCCTTGACAATAGGCAGGAGTCAGAGGTTAATGTCAGGGCAGGGCCTGAGAGTTCCTCAAAGGGAATGAATGGAGACCCTTGCTTACCTAAGAAATGCCTGACCTTGGAAAAGGACTTGTGGAAAGCAGGCCCTTGAAACTGTGGTTTCACGTCTTACTAGAAAGCTCCCTCTTGGAAGGGAAAGTCATCGTGATATCTTACTCTTTTCCCAAGGATACCCTACCTACCCTTCTGATCATTCTTACTGAATTAAGTCTTCCACTGCAAATAAATAAATAAATAAATAATAAATGAAGTGGGTGAGTGAGTGAGTGAGTGAGTAAGTAAGTAAGTAAGTAAGTAAACAAGCAAATACGTGGATGGACAAATAAATACAAAGTTTGCTGTTGTTGACTGACTTTTGATTTCATAATGAATCTCTCTCTCTCTCTCTCTCTCTCTCACACACACACACACACACACACACACACACTAAATATACAATAAAAGGAAGCATAACACCTTTACTCAGGGGGCAGAGTGAACTCTGAAAGTTTTCCAGGCGGGGGGGGGAGAGACAGAATATAAGAACAAAATGAGAAACAAGGAAAAATAGTGTTGGCTGGCTGGCCGGCTTTCAGTTCCCTGACAGAAATGAGCACATTGTGGAGGAAACACAAAGTTGTTACACTATGTGGGTGTGATGAGGAGAGATTGTGAGTGAGTGTCCTGTCAGAACAAAGTTAGTCCCATAGTTGATGAAATTCATTATCCCAAAACTTCAGCAGAATATATCCCAAGTTTGCAAATGTGTGATCAGCTTGTGACAGGTTGGGCTGGAGATGCTGAGAACTGGGGAGCCCTCAATGCAAGAGCAGACACTCATTCCCATGAAGAGGGAGAGAGGGAGGGAGGGAGGGATCATTCATTCCTATACTCAAGTTTAAAGAAAGATGAGTGGCTATCTATGGAGAGACCACTCACAGATATGAAAAATCATTTCCTAAAAATCAAATTTCTCAGTCAGTATGCAACTGCTATGGTGCTTCTCCTAGATAGAGCAAAACACACAAACAAACTGATTCCTTGATCTAGAGCCACAGTGCACATGCTGTGGAAAAGGGGACATGGCCAACTTGAATCACAATATCCATCAGAGCATGAAAAGAGCGTAAAAAGGACACAGAGGAGAGATAATTGTGGTCCTTCCTTCCTCCCTCCCTCCCTCCCTCCCTCCCTCCCTCCTTCCCTCAGGAAGTGACTGACAGATGAGACTTTGTCCAAGCAGGTTCTGTCTGAAATACCAGACTTGAGTTTCCCCCTCTGTGGGTATTAGCTAATCAGTCCTCCCTTCTTTCTGTAGGAAGGTGGTGCATGTCTCTCAGAACTTACCTGGTTTCCTCTGCACCAGGTGAACCAGGGAAAAGCTTTCTAAGCCTTATTCAGACCCATAGAGGCTGCGCTGTGTGTGACTTCAGAGACCTCAGGGAGTATAGGGGTGGGTGGGTGCTTGATGCTTCAGACTCATGTCATTGAAGGACATAACATAGTCTGGATTCACAGAGATTCACAACACAGAGCCATTGTCACTTACTAACAGCTCAGGACACCCAGAGCTAACAAGAAATTGCAGTCTCAGCCGGGCTTTAATCACAGCACACACACAGATCTCTGTGAATTCAAAGATGGCCTGATTTACAGGGTGAGTTTTAGGACAGCCCAAGATACACAAAGAAACCCTTTCTTGAAAAACAAAGCAAAACAGCAAAAGAAAGAAAGACAAGGAAAAAGAAAAAAATGGCAGTCTCTTTCCACTCTCTCCTCCATTGGCTCTTAAAGAGCTCTCAAGCTGAACTGGAGACCATGGTGTCACTCAAAACTGGGAAGCCAGAAACCTTAGGGGGGTCACAGGAGTCGGACTGACTGCAGCACTTGATGCCTCAACCCTGCTAATGGCTGTGATATAAGGCATGGTAAAATACGGGCTTTGGCAGAGCACTACTCCCCTTTCTCTATTATTATTGCTACACAACGAAAAGGACCGGGGGGGGGGTGATGATGTGCAGTCAGTGCTGGTATTGAAATCTCACTGACTCCTTCCGCACTCCTTGTCAATTCCCGACTTTGTCAAATCAACTATCGTGAATCTTTGATGTGGGTTGGCCCTTTAGGAACTCAGAGAAACAAGACAGACAGACCTGTTTCATCCCAGAAACCTCCCAGTTCCTGAGCCCTAGCCCTGGAAGTCTCAAATCCATCACATCCAGAAATCTCTCTAGTCCCTGCTAGTGGTGAACTCACTTCGTCTTCCCCAGGACCACTAATTATTTCTCCATGTTTTCCTGTGAGATCTGAGGCCAGCTTTCTTCTTCCTCCCTCTGGCCTCTCCACGAACGATCTCCATTCTCTAGACAACATGTCTAGAACCGAGTCTTATAGGCACCGAGAGAGTGTGTCTTGAGGGCAGTTGGCGTTTCTAGGACACGAGTGACATCACAAAATTCCGAGAGCTCTCTGGGATACCGTGGAATTTCCAGAGAAGGGACTGCTGATGTCGTGAGGCACGGCCTTTACCTCCTTGCTGATATTTCTCCCCGAACTGACCGACCGACCGACCGACCGACCGACCAACCGGAACCTGAGGTTTCCTTTCCAGGAGTCTCTCCTCCGACACAGAGGGAGCCATTCAGGATTTCCTCCTTCCAAAACCAGAAATTTCTCTCTGCTTCATTAATATCTTCTCACTACTTCCTGAACCCATGGGGAGTTAGTTAGTTGAACACTCACTTTTTTCATGAATGACCCTTCCTCCCTCTCCTGAACATCTCATATTACTGATTCATACTCAGTAAAACAGTAATATGAGAAATTAGGCCAGGAGGACATGGAAGATGAGGGTTGAGTCTTCTGAAGTGAACAAGCACTTAGGGAAGGCTAAACTTAAGGGAATTTGACTCTGAGTGGCAAGACATGAATAGCTGCTGCCAAGGCACAGATACAGGCACCAACTGGGCCCTCGGCATCCTCCTGCATCATCAGAGCTGTGTGGGAAACTCAGCCCAAAGGAGGGGCCGTGTTCAAAGGGAGAGGGCATTTTCGAGGACAGCACTGTTTTCTTTTTCTTCTTTCTTTCTTTCTTTCTTTCTTTCTTTCTTTCTTTCTTTCTTTCTTTTTTTTTTTCGAGACAGGGTTGTTCTGTAGTTTTTTTTTTTTTTTGGAGCCTGTCCTGGAACTAGCTCTTGTAGACCAGGCTGGTCTTGAACTCACATGCTTTCTTTTTTTTTCTATTGGATATTTTTGACTTCTTTATCAAAGATCAGGTGTTCGAAGATGTGTGGATCGATATCCGGGTCTTCTATTCGGTTCCATTGGTCCTCCTGTCTGTTCTTATGCCAGGACCAGGCTGTTTTCAGAACTGTAGCTTACAGAGTGTTCTTGCAGGTGGGGCACAGAAGAGGTTAATTACGGTACCTTAGTTCTTCTGCTTTTCTAGCAGACCGGAGCCCAGCTGACAGGAATCCAGTAGAGATGGTGTCAAGGTTCACACTGACACTAACAGCTGTAACTTGAGCAGGATTTGTGATCCACATGAAATTTGCAATGAATTGCAGCAAATCTGTGACACTCTAACTTGCTCAGGCTCAGTATCTGAACATACAGATGTTTGCAATGATCACTGGCTTCAGGATTTTTTTTTGTTGTTGTTGTTGTTGTTTTGTTTTTCCACGAGACAGGGTTTCCCTGTAGCTGAAGTTTAACGGCCTGGTGTTTTTGTGACTTACTGCTTCAAAGAACTTCTCCATTTCTTTATCCCTAAGGGAAAAGAAATATAATCACTAAATACATTTAAGTGTCTTTCAACCATTTTAGATCCCTCTGTTGAGAGTTCTCTGTTTAGGTCTGTACTCCATTTTTTAAAATTGGATTATTTGTTCTTTGGATGACCAATTTCTCGACTTCTTTGTGTATTTTGGAGATTAGTGAAGATCTTTTCCCATTCTGTAAGGCCGTCGTTTTGTCTTGTTGGCCATGTTCTTTGCTTTACAGAAGCTTTTCAGTTTCAGGAGGTCTCACTTATTAATTGTTTCTCTCAGTGTCTGTTTTTTTTCTTTTTTTTTCTTTTTTCTTTCTTTCTTTTTTCTTTTTTTCTTTTTTTCTTTTTTTTCTTCTTCTTCTTTTCTTTTTTTTCTTTTTTTCTCTCTTTAGTTTTTTTCTTTGTTCTTTTTTTTTGTTTTGTTTTTCTTTTTTTTTCTTTTTTCTTTTTTTTCTTTTTCTCTCAGTGTCTGTGCTACTGGGGTTCTATTTAGCAAGCGTTCTCCTGTGCCAATGTGTTCAAGTGCATTTGATATTTTTATTTTTATATTCTTTTATTGTGGATGAAGTCAATTATTTGAACTCTCAAATATTTTTATTGTTATTATCTCTCTATTTGTTTGCTTATTTGTGGTTGTTCACCAACTTGACTATCTAGAGGAAGTAAAAGTCGTAACAAGGTTTCCGTAGGTGAACCTGCGGAAGGATCATTAACGTGAGAGAGCAGCGGCGGCGGCTCTGCCCGCCCGCTCGCCTGCCTCGCCCGAGTTCTCGCCGGGAGGCGCGCTCCCCGGGTCGCACGTGTGTTGTGCGCACGGAAGTGTGCGTGCGCACGGGCGCGCGTGGCGGTCGTGAGAGAGAGGTCGAGAGAGGGGGAAGGGGGACGGGCGCCGGCTCGCCCGCCCTCCTCGCCCCGTCCGAGGACCCGTGTCTGGCTCTGCCGCTGGCGGCTCACGGCGGACGGCGGCTCTCTTCCCGCTCTCGCTCTCCTCCGTCCACTCCCGCTGCTTGCCTCACCGCACCGCAGCGGCCCGCGGGTGTGTCCCCTCTTTCCCGGGCGCGCGCCTTTCCCTCTCCATCCCTCTTCCCGGGGGAGGATGGGCGAGGGTCTGGCGGCGCCCCGGGCCCCCTCTCGCCGCCGACCTCCGCTCGCGCGCAGTGGCGCCGCGGCGCGCCTGTCGGGGAGGCGGCGGAGGTTGGGCGCACTTTTTTTTCCCCCCTCTCCACCTCCTTCTCCAAAGGACCGGGGTAGACCAGTAGTCCCTCCCACCGGGCGGGAGGCCATTTTTTTCCCCCGGGGATGCGGCGGGTCGACCAGATGTCCCGCTGGACTGTTTTTTTTTTTTTTTAATGTATAATATATATTATATCTTCCTAGACCTGACGGGTCGACCAGTTGTCTCTGTGCACTTCCTTTTTTTTGACGGACTGGAAGGGGGTCGACCAGTTGTCCGATTAAATATTTGGCCTTAAAATGCTAAGTACCGGGGTCGACCAGTTGGCCTTGTGAACTTGGGTCGACCAGTTGTCTTTTTCCATGTCTTGATTGACTGATGTCATTCTTCAATGTGTTGGTGGTTAGTTTATCTCTTTTGTTTCTATGCCAACACGCCCCACTCACCAAACACTTTTTTTTTAATTTATTTATTTACTTATTTTTATTTTACTTTTTTATTATTTATTTATTTATACATACATACATACATCCTGTCTATCTGTCCAGATGGGGCAGGGGTAGAAGGGGCTAGCTATGAGAGGAAGGTGCTCGGTGGGCATCCAGTTGTAAATAAGGCTGGGAATAAATAGCTGAATATTAATTCATTTGAGTAATATTAAAACTGTTCAAGTAGAAAACAATTGCTTTCTTTTTCTGTTTGCCCAGAGATCTGACTGACTGCAACTTGGAAAGAAGACGGCCCTGCTGGACAGAGACCTCCCTCCTGCTTTGGGTGGGTCGACCAGTTTACATGTTTATTTCCACGTTTTGTCTTTTATGGATTGAATGGATGTGTCTCTCTCTTTTTTTTTTTTTTTTTTTTTTGCTTTTTCGAGACAGGGTTTCTCTGTGGCTTTGGAGCCTGTCTTGGAACTAGCACTGTAGACCAGGCTGGTCTCGAACTCACAGAGATCCGCCTACCTCTGCCTCCCGAGTACTGGGATTAAAGGCGTGCGCCACCATCGTCCGGCTCTCATTTTTTTTTCACGATTGCTTGCTTGCTTGCTTGCTTACTTACTTACTTACTTACTATCTGTTCAGCCCATCTCATTTACTTACTTCTTTAAAAAAAATGACCCACCTAGTTATTTACTTACTTACTTACTTACTTACTTGTTCATTCATTCCTTCACTTCCTTATCTTCTTTCATATATCTGTTTATTTATCTGCTGATTTAGCGTGACTCATTTACTTATTGAATGTTTCAATTATTATTTAGTTTTATTCATTTATTCATTCTTTATGTCTATTTTTATGTATGTATTTACTTACTTTCTTAATTTTTTTTTTACTTTTTAAAATTTACTTAATTTTTTTCTTTCTTTGGGAATGTAGATTCTTTCTTCCTTTCTTCCTTTCTTTCCTTCTTTCTGTCTCCTGACTGTCACTGGCTAAGAAAATGGTGGCCTCCATGTCACTGGTCAGCATAGCAGCTCCTAAAATGGAATTTGATGAAGGGATACATAGATAGATAGATAGATAGATAGATAGATAGATAGATAGATAGATAGATAGATGGGATGCGCACACGCTCACACACACACACACACACACACACACACATATGCACGCACGTGCATGACATGTACAGATGGGGGGCGATTCCAATGTTTTCAGAGGAAGGTGCTCGCTGGTAATAATAAATGTGCTGGTAAATAAGGCTGGAAATAGCTGAATATTAAATCATTAAAACTCTTCAAATAAATAAAAAGCAATTCCATTTCTCTCTCTCTCTCTTTCTCACCATATACCAGCACATCTGAACTGACTGCAACATACAAAAGAAGAAGAAACACGGAAAGAAGACATCCCTGCTGGACAGGATCTGAGATGAGAATAAATTCATCGAATGGCTGCCAACAGCATTTCATTGAGAAGAGATTCCACATTTTATGCTGTACCGTTACTTAGTTAGATAGATAGATAAAGAGAGGCCTGTGAACTGGGGTGGGCTGTGGCTTCTCAGGTCACCTCAGGTCAGGGAGGGGCTGAGGAGTGTCCCATTGGCCTTGACAATAGGCAGGAGTCAGAGGTTAATGTCAGGGCAGGGCCTGAGAGTTCCTCAAAGGGAATGAATGGAGACCCTTGCTTACCTAAGAAATGCCTGACCTTGGAAAAGGACTTGTGGAAAGCAGGCCCTTGAAACTGTGGTTTCACGTCTTACTAGAAAGCTCCCTCTTGGAAGGGAAAGTCATCGTGATATCTTACTCTTTTCCCAAGGATACCCTACCTACCCTTCTGATCATTCTTACTGAATTAAGTCTTCCACTGCAAATAAATAAATAAATAAATAATAAATGAAGTGGGTGAGTGAGTGAGTGAGTGAGTAAGTAAGTAAGTAAGTAAGTAAACAAGCAAATACGTGGATGGACAAATAAATACAAAGTTTGCTGTTGTTGACTGACTTTTGATTTCATAATGAATCTCTCTCTCTCTCTCTCTCTCTCTCACACACACACACACACACACACACACACTAAATATACAATAAAAGGAAGCATAACACCTTTACTCAGGGGGCAGAGTGAACTCTGAAAGTTTTCCAGGCGGGGGGGGGGAGAGACAGAATATAAGAACAAAATGAGAAACAAGGAAAAATAGTGTTGGCTGGCTGGCCGGCTTTCAGTTCCCTGACAGAAATGAGCACATTGTGGAGGAAACACAAAGTTGTTACACTATGTGGGTGTGATGAGGAGAGATTGTGAGTGAGTGTCCTGTCAGAACAAAGTTAGTCCCATAGTTGATGAAATTCATTATCCCAAAACTTCAGCAGAATATATCCCAAGTTTGCAAATGTGTGATCAGCTTGTGACAGGTTGGGCTGGAGATGCTGAGAACTGGGGAGCCCTCAATGCAAGAGCAGACACTCATTCCCATGAAGAGGGAGAGAGGGAGGGAGGGAGGGAGGGATCATTCATTCCTATACTCAAGTTTAAAGAAAGATGAGTGGCTATCTATGGAGAGACCACTCACAGATATGAAAAATCATTTCCTAAAAATCAAATTTCTCAGTCAGTATGCAACTGCTATGGTGCTTCTCCTAGATAGAGCAAAACACACAAACAAACTGATTCCTTGATCTAGAGCCACAGTGCACATGCTGTGGAAAAGGGGACATGGCCAACTTGAATCACAATATCCATCAGAGCATGAAAAGAGCGTAAAAAGGACACAGAGGAGAGATAATTGTGGTCCTTCCTTCCTCCCTCCCTCCCTCCCTCCCTCCCTCCCTCCTTCCCTCAGGAAGTGACTGACAGATGAGACTTTGTCCAAGCAGGTTCTGTCTGAAATACCAGACTTGAGTTTCCCCCTCTGTGGGTATTAGCTAATCAGTCCTCCCTTCTTTCTGTAGGAAGGTGGTGCATGTCTCTCAGAACTTACCTGGTTTCCTCTGCACCAGGTGAACCAGGGAAAAGCTTTCTAAGCCTTATTCAGACCCATAGAGGCTGCGCTGTGTGTGACTTCAGAGACCTCAGGGAGTATAGGGGTGGGTGGGTGCTTGATGCTTCAGACTCATGTCATTGAAGGACATAACATAGTCTGGATTCACAGAGATTCACAACACAGAGCCATTGTCACTTACTAACAGCTCAGGACACCCAGAGCTAACAAGAAATTGCAGTCTCAGCCGGGCTTTAATCACAGCACACACACAGATCTCTGTGAATTCAAAGATGGCCTGATTTACAGGGTGAGTTTTAGGACAGCCCAAGATACACAAAGAAACCCTTTCTTGAAAAACAAAGCAAAACAGCAAAAGAAAGAAAGACAAGGAAAAAGAAAAAAATGGCAGTCTCTTTCCACTCTCTCCTCCATTGGCTCTTAAAGAGCTCTCAAGCTGAACTGGAGACCATGGTGTCACTCAAAACTGGGAAGCCAGAAACCTTAGGGGGGTCACAGGAGTCGGACTGACTGCAGCACTTGATGCCTCAACCCTGCTAATGGCTGTGATATAAGGCATGGTAAAATACGGGCTTTGGCAGAGCACTACTCCCCTTTCTCTATTATTATTGCTACACAACGAAAAGGACCGGGGGGGGGTGATGATGTGCAGTCAGTGCTGGTATTGAAATCTCACTGACTCCTTCCGCACTCCTTGTCAATTCCCGACTTTGTCAAATCAACTATCGTGAATCTTTGATGTGGGTTGGCCCTTTAGGAACTCAGAGAAACAAGACAGACAGACCTGTTTCATCCCAGAAACCTCCCAGTTCCTGAGCCCTAGCCCTGGAAGTCTCAAATCCATCACATCCAGAAATCTCTCTAGTCCCTGCTAGTGGTGAACTCACTTCGTCTTCCCCAGGACCACTAATTATTTCTCCATGTTTTCCTGTGAGATCTGAGGCCAGCTTTCTTCTTCCTCCCTCTGGCCTCTCCACGAACGATCTCCATTCTCTAGACAACATGTCTAGAACCGAGTCTTATAGGCACCGAGAGAGTGTGTCTTGAGGGCAGTTGGCGTTTCTAGGACACGAGTGACATCACAAAATTCCGAGAGCTCTCTGGGATACCGTGGAATTTCCAGAGAAGGGACTGCTGATGTCGTGAGGCACGGCCTTTACCTCCTTGCTGATATTTCTCCCCGAACTGACCGACCGACCGACCGACCGACCGACCAACCGGAACCTGAGGTTTCCTTTCCAGGAGTCTCTCCTCCGACACAGAGGGAGCCATTCAGGATTTCCTCCTTCCAAAACCAGAAATTTCTCTCTGCTTCATTAATATCTTCTCACTACTTCCTGAACCCATGGGGAGTTAGTTAGTTGAACACTCACTTTTTTCATGAATGACCCTTCCTCCCTCTCCTGAACATCTCATATTACTGATTCATACTCAGTAAAACAGTAATATGAGAAATTAGGCCAGGAGGACATGGAAGATGAGGGTTGAGTCTTCTGAAGTGAACAAGCACTTAGGGAAGGCTAAACTTAAGGGAATTTGACTCTGAGTGGCAAGACATGAATAGCTGCTGCCAAGGCACAGATACAGGCACCAACTGGGCCCTCGGCATCCTCCTGCATCATCAGAGCTGTGTGGGAAACTCAGCCCAAAGGAGGGGCCGTGTTCAAAGGGAGAGGGCATTTTCGAGGACAGCACTGTTTTCTTTTTCTTCTTTCTTTCTTTCTTTCTTTCTTTCTTTCTTTCTTTTTTTTTTTCGAGACAGGGTTGTTCTGTAGTTTTTTTTTTTTTTTGGAGCCTGTCCTGGAACTAGCTCTTGTAGACCAGGCTGGTCTTGAACTCACATGCTTTCTTTTTTTTTCTATTGGATATTTTTGACTTCTTTATCAAAGATCAGGTGTTCGAAGATGTGTGGATCGATATCCGGGTCTTCTATTCGGTTCCATTGGTCCTCCTGTCTGTTCTTATGCCAGGACCAGGCTGTTTTCAGAACTGTAGCTTACAGAGTGTTCTTGCAGGTGGGGCACAGAAGAGGTTAATTACGGTACCTTAGTTCTTCTGCTTTTCTAGCAGACCGGAGCCCAGCTGACAGGAATCCAGTAGAGATGGTGTCAAGGTTCACACTGACACTAACAGCTGTAACTTGAGCAGGATTTGTGATCCACATGAAATTTGCAATGAATTGCAGCAAATCTGTGACACTCTAACTTGCTCAGGCTCAGTATCTGAACATACAGATGTTTGCAATGATCACTGGCTTCAGGATTTTTTTTTGTTGTTGTTGTTGTTGTTTTGTTTTTCCACGAGACAGGGTTTCCCTGTAGCTGAAGTTTAACGGCCTGGTGTTTTTGTGACTTACTGCTTCAAAGAACTTCTCCATTTCTTTATCCCTAAGGGAAAAGAAATATAATCACTAAATACATTTAAGTGTCTTTCAACCATTTTAGATCCCTCTGTTGAGAGTTCTCTGTTTAGGTCTGTACTCCATTTTTTAAAATTGGATTATTTGTTCTTTGGATGACCAATTTCTCGACTTCTTTGTGTATTTTGGAGATTAGTGAAGATCTTTTCCCATTCTGTAAGGCCGTCGTTTTGTCTTGTTGGCCATGTTCTTTGCTTTACAGAAGCTTTTCAGTTTCAGGAGGTCTCACTTATTAATTGTTTCTCTCAGTGTCTGTTTTTTTTTCTTTTTTTTTCTTTTTTCTTTCTTTCTTTTTTCTTTTTTTCTTTTTTTTCTTCTTCTTCTTTTCTTTTTTTTCTTTTTTTCTCTCTTTAGTTTTTTTCTTTGTTCTTTTTTTTTGTTTTGTTTTTCTTTTTTTTTCTTTTTTCTTTTTTTTCTTTTTCTCTCAGTGTCTGTGCTACTGGGGTTCTATTTAGCAAGCGTTCTCCTGTGCCAATGTGTTCAAGTGCATTTGATATTTTTATTTTTATATTCTTTTATTGTGGATGAAGTCAATTATTTGAACTCTCAAATATTTTTATTGTTATTATCTCTCTATTTGTTTGCTTATTTGTGGTTGTTCACCAACTTGACTATCTAGAGGAAGTAAAAGTCGTAACAAGGTTTCCGTAGGTGAACCTGCGGAAGGATCATTAACGTGAGAGAGCAGCGGCGGCGGCTCTGCCCGCCCGCTCGCCTGCCTCGCCCGAGTTCTCGCCGGGAGGCGCGCTCCCCGGGTCGCACGTGTGTTGTGCGCACGGAAGTGTGCGTGCGCACGGGCGCGCGTGGCGGTCGTGAGAGAGAGGTCGAGAGAGGGGGAAGGGGGACGGGCGCCGGCTCGCCCGCCCTCCTCGCCCCGTCCGAGGACCCGTGTCTGGCTCTGCCGCTGGCGGCTCACGGCGGACGGCGGCTCTCTTCCCGCTCTCGCTCTCCTCCGTCCACTCCCGCTGCTTGCCTCACCGCACCGCAGCGGCCCGCGGGTGTGTCCCCTCTTTCCCGGGCGCGCGCCTTTCCCTCTCCATCCCTCTTCCCGGGGGAGGATGGGCGAGGGTCTGGCGGCGCCCCGGGCCCCCTCTCGCCGCCGACCTCCGCTCGCGCGCAGTGGCGCCGCGGCGCGCCTGTCGGGGAGGCGGCGGAGGTTGGGCGCACTTTTTTTTCCCCCCTCTCCACCTCCTTCTCCAAAGGACCGGGGTAGACCAGTAGTCCCTCCCACCGGGCGGGAGGCCATTTTTTTCCCCCGGGGATGCGGCGGGTCGACCAGATGTCCCGCTGGACTGTTTTTTTTTTTTTTTAATGTATAATATATATTATATCTTCCTAGACCTGACGGGTCGACCAGTTGTCTCTGTGCACTTCCTTTTTTTTGACGGACTGGAAGCGGGTCGACCAGTTGTCCGATTAAATATTTGGCCTTAAAATGCTAAGTACCGGGGTCGACCAGTTGGCCTTGTGAACTTGGGTCGACCAGTTGTCTTTTTCCATGTCTTGATTGACTGATGTCATTCTTCAATGTGTTGGTGGTTAGTTTATCTCTTTTGTTTCTATGCCAACACGCCCCACTCACCAAACACTTTTTTTTTAATTTATTTATTTACTTATTTTTATTTTACTTTTTTATTATTTATTTATTTATACATACATACATACATCCTGTCTATCTGTCCAGATGGGGCAGGGGTAGAAGGGGCTAGCTATGAGAGGAAGGTGCTCGGTGGGCATCCAGTTGTAAATAAGGCTGGGAATAAATAGCTGAATATTAATTCATTTGAGTAATATTAAAACTGTTCAAGTAGAAAACAATTGCTTTCTTTTTCTGTTTGCCCAGAGATCTGACTGACTGCAACTTGGAAAGAAGACGGCCCTGCTGGACAGAGACCTCCCTCCTGCTTTGGGTGGGTCGACCAGTTTACATGTTTATTTCCACGTTTTGTCTTTTATGGATTGAATGGATGTGTCTCTCTCTTTTTTTTTTTTTTTTTTTGGTTTTTGGAGACAGGGTTTCTCTGTGGCTTTGGAGCCTGTCCTGGAACTAGCACTGTAGACCAGGCTGGTCTCGAACTCACAGAGATCCGCCTACCTCTGCCTCCCGAGTACTGGGATTAAAGGCGTGCGCCACCATCGTCCGGCTCTCATTTTTTTTTTCACGATTGCTTGCTTGCTTGCTTGCTTACTTACTTACTTACTTACTATCTGTTCAGCCCATCTCATTTACTTACTTCTTTAAAAAAAATGACCCACCTAGTTATTTACTTACTTACTTACTTACTTACTTGTTCATTCATTCCTTCACTTCCTTATCTTCTTTCATATATCTGTTTATTTATCTGCTGATTTAGCGTGACTCATTTACTTATTGAATGTTTCAATTATTATTTAGTTTTATTCATTTATTCATTCTTTATGTCTATTTTTATGTATGTATTTACTTACTTTCTTAATTTTTTTTTTACTTTTTAAAATTTACTTAATTTTTTTCTTTCTTTGGGAATGTAGATTCTTTCTTCCTTTCTTCCTTTCTTTCCTTCTTTCTGTCTCCTGACTGTCACTGGCTAAGAAAATGGTGGCCTCCATGTCACTGGTCAGCATAGCAGCTCCTAAAATGGAATTTGATGAAGGGATACATAGATAGATAGATAGATAGATAGATAGATAGATAGATAGATAGATAGATAGATAGATAGATGGGATGCGCACACGCTCACACACACACACACACACACACACACATATGCACGCACGTGCATGACATGTACAGATGGGGGGCGATTCCAATGTTTTCAGAGGAAGGTGCTCGCTGGTAATAATAAATGTGCTGGTAAATAAGGCTGGAAATAGCTGAATATTAAATCATTAAAACTCTTCAAATAAATAAAAAGCAATTCCATTTCTCTCTCTCTCTCTTTCTCACCATATACCAGCACATCTGAACTGACTGCAACATACAAAAGAAGAAGAAACACGGAAAGAAGACATCCCTGCTGGACAGGATCTGAGATGAGAATAAATTCATCGAATGGCTGCCAACAGCATTTCATTGAGAAGAGATTCCACATTTTATGCTGTACCGTTACTTAGTTAGATAGATAGATAAAGAGAGGCCTGTGAACTGGGGTGGGCTGTGGCTTCTCAGGTCACCTCAGGTCAGGGAGGGGCTGAGGAGTGTCCCATTGGCCTTGACAATAGGCAGGAGTCAGAGGTTAATGTCAGGGCAGGGCCTGAGAGTTCCTCAAAGGGAATGAATGGAGACCCTTGCTTACCTAAGAAATGCCTGACCTTGGAAAAGGACTTGTGGAAAGCAGGCCCTTGAAACTGTGGTTTCACGTCTTACTAGAAAGCTCCCTCTTGGAAGGGAAAGTCATCGTGATATCTTACTCTTTTCCCAAGGATACCCTACCTACCCTTCTGATCATTCTTACTGAATTAAGTCTTCCACTGCAAATAAATAAATAAATAAATAATAAATGAAGTGGGTGAGTGAGTGAGTGAGTGAGTAAGTAAGTAAGTAAGTAAGTAAACAAGCAAATACGTGGATGGACAAATAAATACAAAGTTTGCTGTTGTTGACTGACTTTTGATTTCATAATGAATCTCTCTCTCTCTCTCTCTCACACACACACACACACACACACACACACACACTAAATATACAATAAAAGGAAGCATAACACCTTTACTCAGGGGGCAGAGTGAACTCTGAAAGTTTTCCAGGCGGGGGGGGGAGAGACAGAATATAAGAACAAAATGAGAAACAAGGAAAAATAGTGTTGGCTGGCTGGCCGGCTTTCAGTTCCCTGACAGAAATGAGCACATTGTGGAGGAAACACAAAGTTGTTACACTATGTGGGTGTGATGAGGAGAGATTGTGAGTGAGTGTCCTGTCAGAACAAAGTTAGTCCCATAGTTGATGAAATTCATTATCCCAAAACTTCAGCAGAATATATCCCAAGTTTGCAAATGTGTGATCAGCTTGTGACAGGTTGGGCTGGAGATGCTGAGAACTGGGGAGCCCTCAATGCAAGAGCAGACACTCATTCCCATGAAGAGGGAGAGAGGGAGGGAGGGAGGGAGGGATCATTCATTCCTATACTCAAGTTTAAAGAAAGATGAGTGGCTATCTATGGAGAGACCACTCACAGATATGAAAAATCATTTCCTAAAAATCAAATTTCTCAGTCAGTATGCAACTGCTATGGTGCTTCTCCTAGATAGAGCAAAACACACAAACAAACTGATTCCTTGATCTAGAGCCACAGTGCACATGCTGTGGAAAAGGGGACATGGCCAACTTGAATCACAATATCCATCAGAGCATGAAAAGAGCGTAAAAAGGACACAGAGGAGAGATAATTGTGGTCCTTCCTTCCTCCCTCCCTCCCTCCCTCCCTCCCTCCCTCCTTCCCTCAGGAAGTGACTGACAGATGAGACTTTGTCCAAGCAGGTTCTGTCTGAAATACCAGACTTGAGTTTCCCCCTCTGTGGGTATTAGCTAATCAGTCCTCCCTTCTTTCTGTAGGAAGGTGGTGCATGTCTCTCAGAACTTACCTGGTTTCCTCTGCACCAGGTGAACCAGGGAAAAGCTTTCTAAGCCTTATTCAGACCCATAGAGGCTGCGCTGTGTGTGACTTCAGAGACCTCAGGGAGTATAGGGGTGGGTGGGTGCTTGATGCTTCAGACTCATGTCATTGAAGGACATAACATAGTCTGGATTCACAGAGATTCACAACACAGAGCCATTGTCACTTACTAACAGCTCAGGACACCCAGAGCTAACAAGAAATTGCAGTCTCAGCCGGGCTTTAATCACAGCACACACACAGATCTCTGTGAATTCAAAGATGGCCTGATTTACAGGGTGAGTTTTAGGACAGCCCAAGATACACAAAGAAACCCTTTCTTGAAAAACAAAGCAAAACAGCAAAAGAAAGAAAGACAAGGAAAAAGAAAAAAATGGCAGTCTCTTTCCACTCTCTCCTCCATTGGCTCTTAAAGAGCTCTCAAGCTGAACTGGAGACCATGGTGTCACTCAAAACTGGGAAGCCAGAAACCTTAGGGGGGTCACAGGAGTCGGACTGACTGCAGCACTTGATGCCTCAACCCTGCTAATGGCTGTGATATAAGGCATGGTAAAATACGGGCTTTGGCAGAGCACTACTCCCCTTTCTCTATTATTATTGCTACACAACGAAAAGGACCGGGGGGGGGTGATGATGTGCAGTCAGTGCTGGTATTGAAATCTCACTGACTCCTTCCGCACTCCTTGTCAATTCCCGACTTTGTCAAATCAACTATCGTGAATCTTTGATGTGGGTTGGCCCTTTAGGAACTCAGAGAAACAAGACAGACAGACCTGTTTCATCCCAGAAACCTCCCAGTTCCTGAGCCCTAGCCCTGGAAGTCTCAAATCCATCACATCCAGAAATCTCTCTAGTCCCTGCTAGTGGTGAACTCACTTCGTCTTCCCCAGGACCACTAATTATTTCTCCATGTTTTCCTGTGAGATCTGAGGCCAGCTTTCTTCTTCCTCCCTCTGGCCTCTCCACGAACGATCTCCATTCTCTAGACAACATGTCTAGAACCGAGTCTTATAGGCACCGAGAGAGTGTGTCTTGAGGGCAGTTGGCGTTTCTAGGACACGAGTGACATCACAAAATTCCGAGAGCTCTCTGGGATACCGTGGAATTTCCAGAGAAGGGACTGCTGATGTCGTGAGGCACGGCCTTTACCTCCTTGCTGATATTTCTCCCCGAACTGACCGACCGACCGACCGACCGACCGACCAACCGGAACCTGAGGTTTCCTTTCCAGGAGTCTCTCCTCCGACACAGAGGGAGCCATTCAGGATTTCCTCCTTCCAAAACCAGAAATTTCTCTCTGCTTCATTAATATCTTCTCACTACTTCCTGAACCCATGGGGAGTTAGTTAGTTGAACACTCACTTTTTTCATGAATGACCCTTCCTCCCTCTCCTGAACATCTCATATTACTGATTCATACTCAGTAAAACAGTAATATGAGAAATTAGGCCAGGAGGACATGGAAGATGAGGGTTGAGTCTTCTGAAGTGAACAAGCACTTAGGGAAGGCTAAACTTAAGGGAATTTGACTCTGAGTGGCAAGACATGAATAGCTGCTGCCAAGGCACAGATACAGGCACCAACTGGGCCCTCGGCATCCTCCTGCATCATCAGAGCTGTGTGGGAAACTCAGCCCAAAGGAGGGGCCGTGTTCAAAGGGAGAGGGCATTTTCGAGGACAGCACTGTTTTCTTTTTCTTCTTTCTTTCTTTCTTTCTTTCTTTCTTTCTTTCTTTCTTTTTTTTTCGAGACAGGGCTGTTCTGTAGTTTTTTTTTTTTTTTTTTTGGAGCCTGTCCTGGAACTAGCTCTTGTAGACCAGGCTGGTCTTGAACTCACATGCTTTCTTTTTTTTTCTATTGGATATTTTTGACTTTTTTATCAAAGATCAGGTGTTCGAAGATGTGTGGATCGATATCCGGGTCTTCTATTCGGTTCCATTGGTCCTCCTGTCTGTTCTTATGCCAGGACCAGGCTGTTTTCAGAACTGTAGCTTACAGAGTGTTGTTGCAGGTGGGGCACAGAAGAGGTTAATTACGGTACCTTAGTTCTTCTGCTTTTCTAGCAGACCGGAGCCCAGCTGACAATAATCCAGTAGAGATGGTGTCAAGGTTCACACTGACACTAACAGCTGTAACTTGAGCAGGATTTGTGATCCACATGAAATTTGCAATGAATTGCAGCAAATCTGTGACACTCTAACTTGCTCAGGCTCAGTATCTGAACATACAGATGTTTGCAATGATCACTGGCTTCAGGATTTTTTTTTGTTGTTGTTGTTGTTGTTTTGTTTTTCCACGAGACAGGGTTTCCCTGTAGCTGAAGTTTAACGGCCTGGTGTTTTTGTGACTTACTGCTTCAAAGAACTTCTCCATTTCTTTATCCCTAAGGGAAAAGAAATATAATCACTAAATACATTTAAGTGTCTTTCAACCATTTTAGATCCCTCTGTTGAGAGTTCTCTGTTTAGGTCTGTACTCCATTTTTTAAAATTGGATTATTTGTTCTTTGGATGACCAATTTCTCGACTTCTTTGTGTATTTTGGAGATTAGTGAAGATCTTTTCCCATTCTGTAAGGCCGTCGTTTTGTCTTGTTGGCCATGTTCTTTGCTTTACAGAAGCTTTTCAGTTTCAGGAGGTCTCACTTATTAATTGTTTCTCTCAGTGTCTGTTTTTTTTTCTTTTTTTTTTCTTTCTTTTTTTTTCTTTTTTTTCTTTTTTTCTTTTTTTCTTTTTTTTCTTCTTCTTCTTTTCTTTTTTTTTCTTTTTTTTCTCTCTTTAGTTTTTTTCTTTGTTCTTTTTTTTTGTTTTGTTTTTCTTTTTTTTTTCTTTTTTCTTTTTTTTCTTTTTCTCTCAGTGTCTGTGCTACTGGGGTTCTATTTAGCAAGCGTTCTCCTGTGCCAATGTGTTCAAGTGCATTTGATATTTTTATTTTTATATTCTTTTATTGTGGATGAAGTCAATTATTTGAACTCTCAAATATTTTTATTGTTATTATCTCTCTATTTGTTTGCTTATTTGTGGTTGTTCACCAACTTGACTATCTAGAGGAAGTAAAAGTCGTAACAAGGTTTCCGTAGGTGAACCTGCGGAAGGATCATTAACGTGAGAGAGCAGCGGCGGCGGCTCTGCCCGCCCGCTCGCCTGCCTCGCCCGAGTTCTCGCCGGGAGGCGCGCTCCCCGGGTCGCACGTGTGTTGTGCTCACGGAAGTGTGCGTGCGCACGGGCGCGCGTGGCGGTCGTGAGAGAGAGGTCGAGAGAGGGGGAAGGGGGACGGGCGCCGGCTCGCCCGCCCTCCTCGCCCCGTCCGAGGACCCGTGTCTGGCTCTGCCGCTGGCGGCTCACGGCTGACGGCGGCTCTCTTCCCGCTCTCGCTCTCCTCCGTCCACTCCCGCTGCTTGCCTCACCGCACCGCAGCGGCCCGCGGGTGTGTCCCCTCTTTCCCGGGCGCGCGCCTTTCCCTCTCCATCCCTCTTCCCGGGGGAGGATGGGCGAGGGTCTGGCGGCGCCCCGGGCCCCCTCTCGCCGCCGACCTCCGCTCGCGCGCCGTGGCGCCGCGGCGCGCCTGTCGGGGAGGCGGCGGAGGTTGGGCGCACTTTTTTTTCCCCCCTCTCCACCTCCTTCTCCAAAGGACCGGGGTAGACCAGTAGTCCCTCCCACCGGGCGGGAGGCCATTTTTTTCCCCCGGGGATGCGGCGGGTCGACCAGATGTCCCGCTGGACTCTTTTTTTTTTTTTTTTAATGTATAATATATATTATATCTTCCTAGACCTGACGGGTCGACCAGTTGTCTCTGTGCACTTCCTTTTTTTTGACGGACTGGAAGCGGGTCGACCAGTTGTCCGATTAAATATTTGGCCTTAAAATGCTAAGTACCGGGGTCGACCAGTTGGCCTTGTGAACTTGGGTCGACCAGTTGTCTTTTTCCATGTCTTGATTGAATGATGTCATTCTTCAATGTGTTGGTGGTTAGTTTATCTCTTTTGTTCTCTATGCCAACACGCCCCACTCACCAAACACTTTTTTTTTAATTTATTTATTTACTTATTTTTATTTTACTTTTTTATTATTTATTTATTTATACATACATACATACATCCTGTCTATCTGTCCAGATGGGGCAGGGGTAGAAGGGGCTAGCTATGAGAGGAAGGTGCTCGGTGGGCATCCAGTTGTAAATAAGGCTGGGAATAAAGAGCTGAATATTAATTCATTTGAGTAATATTAAAACTGTTCAAGTAGAAAACAATTGCTTTCTTTTTCTGTTTGCCCAGAGATCTGACTGACTGCAACTTGGAAAGAAGACGGCCCTGCTGGACAGAGACCTCCCTCCTGCTTTGGGTGGGTCGACCAGTTTACATGTTTATTTCCACATTTTGTCTTTTATGGATTGAATGGATGTGTCTCTCTCTTTTTTTTTTTTTTTTTTTGGTTTTTCGAGACAGGGTTTCTCTGTGGCTTTGGAGCCTGTCCTGGAACTAGCACTGTAGACCAGGCTGGTCTCGAACTCACAGAGATCCGCCTACCTCTGCCTCCCGAGTACTGGGATTAAAGGCGTGCGCCACCATCGCCCGGCTCTCATTTTTTTTTTCACGATTGCTTGCTTGCTTGCTTGCTTACTTACTTACTTACTTACTATCTGTTCAGCCCATCTCATTTACTTACTTCTTTAAAAAAAATGACCCACCTAGTTATTTACTTACTTACTTACTTACTTACTTGTTCATTCATTCCTTCACTTCCTTATCTTCTTTCATATATCTGTTTATTTATCTGCTGATTTAGCGTGACTCATTTACTTATTGAATGTTTCAATTATTATTTAGTTTTACTCATTTATTCATTCTTTATGTCTATTTTTATGTATGTATTTACTTACTTTCTTAATTTTTTTTTTACTTTTTAAAATTTACTTAATTTTTTTCTTTCTTTGGGAATGTAGATTCTTTCTTCCTTTCTTCCTTTCTTTCCTTCTTTCTGTCTCCTGACTGTCACTGGCTAAGAAAATGGTGGCCTCCATGTCACTGGTCAGCATAGCAGCTCCTAAAATGGAATTTGATGAAGGGATACATAGATAGATAGATAGATAGATAGATAGATAGATAGATAGATAGATAGATGGGATGCACACACGCTCACACACACACACACACACACACACACACATATGCACGCACGTGCATGACATGTACAGATGGGGGGCGATTCCAATGTTTTCAGAGGAAGGTGCTCGCTGGTAATAATAAATGTGCTGGTAAATAAGGCTGGAAATAGCTGAATATTAAATCATTAAAACTCTTCAAATAAATAAAAAGCAATTCCATTTCTCTCTCTCTCTCTTTCTCACCATATACCAGCACATCTGAACTGACTGCAACATACAAAAGAAGAAGAAACACGGAAAGAAGACATCCCTGCTGGACAGGATCTGAGATGAGAATAAATTCATCGAATGGCTGCCAACAGCATTTCATTGAGAAGAGATTCCACATTTTATGCTGTACAGTTACTTAGTTAGATAGATAGATAAAGAGAGGCCTGTGAACTGGGGTGGGCTGTGGCTTCTCAGGTCACCTCAGGTCAGGGAGGGGCTGAGGAGTGTCTCATTGGCCTTGACAATAGGCAGGAGTCAGAGGTTAATGTCAGGGCAGGGCCTGAGAGTTCCTCAAAGGGAATGAATGGAGACCCTTGCTTACCTAAGAAATGCCTGACCTTGGAAAAGGACTTGTGGAAAGCGGGCCCTTGAAACTGTGGTTTCACGTCTTACTAGAAAGCTCCCTCTTGGAAGGGAAAGTCATCGTGATATCTTACTCTTTTCCCAAGGATACCCTACCTACCCTTCTGATCATTCTTACTGAATTAAGTCTTCCACTGCAAATAAATAAATAAATAAATAATAAATGAAGTGGGTGAGTGAGTGAGTGAGTGAGTAAGTAAGTAAGTAAGTAAGTAAACAAGCAAATACGTGGATGGACAAATAAATACAAAGTTTGCTGTTGTTGACTGACTTTTGATTTCATAATGAATCTCTCTCTCTCTCTCTCTCTCACACACACACACACACACACACACTAAATATACAATAAAAGGAAGCATAACACCTTTACTCAGGGGGCAGAGTGAACTCTGAAAGTTTTCCAGGCGGGGGGGGGGGGGGAGAGACAGAATATAAGAACAAAATGAGAAACAAGGAAAAATAGTGTTGGCTGGCTGGCCGGCTTTCAGTTCCCTGACAGAAATGAGCACATTGTGGAGGAAACACAAAGTTGTTACACTATGTGGGTGTGATGAGGAGAGATTGTGAGTGAGTGTCCTGTCAGAACAAAGTTAGTCCCATAGTTGATGAAATTCATTATCCCAAAACTTCAGCAGAATATATCCCAAGTTTGCAAATGTGTGATCAGCTTGTGACAGGTTGGGCTGGAGATGCTGAGAACTGGGGAGCCCTCAATGCAAGAGCAGACACTCATTCCCATGAAGAGGGAGAGAGGGAGGGAGGGAGGGAGGGAGGGATCATTCATTCCTATACTCAAGTTTAAAGAAAGATGAGTGGCTATCTATGGAGAGACCACTCACAGATATGAAAAATCATTTCCTAAAAATCAAATTTCTCAGTCAGTATGCAACTGCTATGGTGCTTCTCCTAGATAGAGCAAAACACACAAACAAACTGATTCCTTGATCTAGAGCCACAGTGCACATGCTGTGGAAAAGGGGACATGGCCAACTTGAATCACAATATTCATCAGAGCATGAAAAGAGCGTAAAAAGGACACAGAGGAGAGATAATTGTGGTCCTCCCTCCCTCCCTCCCTCCCTCCCTCCTTCCCTCAGGAAGTGACTGACAGATGAGACTTTGTCCAAGCAGGTTCTGTCTGAAATACCAGACTTGAGTTTCCCCCTCTGTGGGTATTAGCTAATCAGTCCTCCCTTCTTTCTGTAGGAAGGTGGTGCATGTCTCTCAGAACTTACCTGGTTTCCTCTGCACCAGGTGAACCAGGGAAAAGCTTTCTAAGCCTTATTCAGACCCATAGAGGCTGCGCTGTGTGTGACTTCAGAGACCTCAGGGAGTATAGGGGTGGGTGGGTGCTTGATGCTTCAGACTCATGTCATTGAAGGACATAACATAGTCTGGATTCACAGAGATTCACAACACAGAGCCATTGTCACTTACTAACAGCTCAGGACACCCAGAGCTAACAAGAAATTGCAGTCTCAGCCGGGCTTTAATCACAGCACACACACAGATCTCTGTGAATTCAAAGATGGCCTGATTTACAGAGTGAGTTTTAGGACAGCCCAAGATACACAAAGAAACCCTTTCTTGAAAAACAAAGCAAAACAGCAAAAGAAAGAAAGACAAGGAAAAAGAAAAAAATGGCAGTCTCTTTCCACTCTCTCCTCCATTGGCTCTTAAAGAGCTCTCAAGCTGAACTGGAGACCATGGTGTCACTCAAAACTGGGAAGCCAGAAACCTTAGGGGGGTCACAGGAGTCGGACTGACTGCAGCACTTGATGCCTCAACCCTGCTAATGGCTGTGATATAAGGCATGGTAAAATACGGGCTTTGGCAGAGCACTACTCCCCTTTCTCTATTATTATTGCTACACAACGAAAAGGACCGGGGGGTGGGTGATGATGTGCAGTCAGTGCTGGTATTGAAATCTCACTGACTCCTTCCGCACTCCTTGTCAATTCCCGACTTTGTCAAATCAACTATCGTGAATCTTTGATGTGGGTTGGCCCTTTAGGAAC
Organism: Microtus pennsylvanicus; assembly: GCF_037038515.1. Taxonomy (NCBI): domain Eukaryota; kingdom Metazoa; phylum Chordata; class Mammalia; order Rodentia; family Cricetidae; genus Microtus; species Microtus pennsylvanicus. The sequence continues at coordinate 112,634,558 of NC_134586.1, read as the reverse complement.
TCAGAGAAACAAGACAGACAGACCTGTTTCATCCCAGAAACTTCCCAGTTCCTGAGCCCTAGCCCTGGAAGTCTCAAAGCCATCACATCCAGAAATCTCTCTAGTCCCTGCTAGTGGTGAACTCACTTCGTCTTCCCCAGGACCACTAATTATTTCTCCATGTTTTCCTGTGAGATCTGAGGCCAGCTTTCTTCTTCCTCCCTCTGGCCTCTCCACGAACGATCTCCATTCTCTAGACAACATGTCTAGTACCGAGTCTTATAGGCACCGAGAGAGTGTGTCTTGAGGGCAGTTGGCGTTTCTAGGACACGAGTGACATCACAAAATTCCGAGAGCTCTCTGGGATACCGTGGAATTTCCAGAGAAGGGACTGCTGATGTCGTGAGGCACGGCCTTTACCTCCTTGCTGATATTTCTCCCCGAACTGACCGACCGACCGACCGACCGACCGACCAACCGGAACCTGAGGTTTCCTTTCCAGGAGTCTCTCCTCCGACACAGAGGGAGCCATTCAGGATTTCCTCCTTCCAAAACCAGAAATTTCTCTCTGCTTCATTAATATCTTCTCACTACTTCCTGAACCCATGGGGAGTTAGTTAGTTGAACACTCACTTTTTTCATGAATGACCCTTCCTCCCTCTCCTGAACATCTCATATTACTGATTCATACTCAGTAAAACAGTAATATGAGAAATTAGGCCAGGAGGACATGGAAGATGAGGGTTGAGTCTTCTGAAGTGAACAAGCACTTAGGGAAGGCTAAACTTAAGGGAATTTGACTCTGAGTGGCAAGACATGAATAGCTGCTGCCAAGGCACAGATACAGGCACCAACTGGGCCCTTGGCATCCTCCTGCATCATCAGAGCTGTGTGGGAAACTCAGCCCAAAGGAGGGGCCGTGTTCAAAGGGAGAGGGCATTTTCGAGGACAGCACTGTTTTCTTTTTCTTCTTTCTTTCTTTCTTTCTTTCTTTCTTTCTTTCTTTCTTTCTTTCTTTCTTTCTTTCTTTTTTTTTCGAGACAGGGCTGTTCTGTAGTTTTTTTTTTTTTTTTTTGGAGCCTGTCCTGGAACTAGCTCTTGTAGACCAGGCTGGTCTTGAACTCACATGCTTTCTTTTTTTTTCTATTGGATATTTTTGACTTTTTTATCAAAGATCAGGTGTTCGAAGATGTGTGGATCGATATCCGGGTCTTCTATTCGGTTCCATTGGTCCTCCTGTCTGTTCTTATGCCAGGACCAGGCTGTTTTCAGAACTGTAGCTTACAGAGTGTTGTTGCAGGTGGGGCACAGAAGAGGTTAATTACGGTACCTTAGTTCTTCTGCTTTTCTAGCAGACCGGAGCCCAGCTGACAATAATCCAGTAGAGATGGTGTCAAGGTTCACACTGACACTAACAGCTGTAACTTGAGCAGGATTTGTGATCCACATGAAATTTGCAATGAATTGCAGCAAATCTGTGACACTCTAACTTGCTCAGGCTCAGTATCTGAACATACAGATGTTTGCAATGATCACTGGCTTCAGGATTTTTTTTTGTTGTTGTTGTTGTTGTTTTGTTTTTCCACGAGACAGGGTTTCCCTGTAGCTGAAGTTTAACGGCCTGGTGTTTTTGTGACTTACTGCTTCAAAGAACTTCTCCATTTCTTTATCCCTAAGGGAAAAGAAATATAATCACTAAATACATTTAAGTGTCTTTCAACCATTTTAGATCCCTCTGTTGAGAGTTCTCTGTTTAGGTCTGTACTCCATTTTTTAAAATTGGATTATTTGTTCTTTGGATGACCAATTTCTCGACTTCTTTGTGTATTTTGGAGATTAGTGAAGATCTTTTCCCATTCTGTAAGGCCGTCGTTTTGTCTTGTTGGCCATGTTCTTTGCTTTACAGAAGCTTTTCAGTTTCAGGAGGTCTCACTTATTAATTGTTTCTCTCAGTGTCTGTTTTTTTTCTTTTTTTTTTCTTTTTTCTTTCTTTTTTTTTCTTTTTTTTCTTTTTTTCTTTTTTTCTTTTTTTTCTTCTTCTTCTTTTCTTTTTTTTCTTTTTTTTCTCTCTTTAGTTTTTTTCTTTGTTCTTTTTTTTTGTTTTGTTTTTCTTTTTTTTTCTTTTTTCTTTTTTTTCTTTTTCTCTCAGTGTCTGTGCTACTGGGGTTCTATTTAGCAAGCGTTCTCCTGTGCCAATGTGTTCAAGTGCATTTGATATTTTTATTTTTATATTCTTTTATTGTGGATGAAGTCAATTATTTGAACTCTCAAATATTTTTATTGTTATTATCTCTCTATTTGTTTGCTTATTTGTGGTTGTTCACCAACTTGACTATCTAGAGGAAGTAAAAGTCGTAACAAGGTTTCCGTAGGTGAACCTGCGGAAGGATCATTAACGTGAGAGAGCAGCGGCGGCGGCTCTGCCCGCCCGCTCGCCTGCCTCGCCCGAGTTCTCGCCGGGAGGCGCGCTCCCCGGGTCGCACGTGTGTTGTGCGCACGGAAGTGTGCGTGCGCACGGGCGCGCGTGGCGGTCGTGAGAGAGAGGTCGAGAGAGGGGGAAGGGGGACGGGCGCCGGCTCGCCCGCCCTCCTCGCCCCGGCCGAGGACCCGTGTCTGGCTCTGCCACTGGCGGCTCACGGCGGACGGCGGCTCTCTTCCCGCTCTCGCTCTCCTCCGTCCACTCCCGCTGCTTGCCTCACCGCACCGCAGCGGCCCGCGGGTGTGTCCCCTCTTTCCCGGGCGCGCGCCTTTCCCTCTCCATCCCTCTTCCCGGGGGAGGATGGGCGAGGGTCTGGCGGCGCCCCGGGCCCCCTCTCGCCGCCGACCTCCGCTCGCACGCCGTGGCGCCGCGGCGCGCCTGTCGGGGAGGCGGCGGAGGTTGGGCGCACTTTTTTCCCCCCTCTCCACCTCCTTCTCCAAAGGACCGGGGTAGACCAGTAGTCCCTCCCACCGGGCGGGAGGCCATTTTTTTCCCCCGGGGATGTGGCGGGTCGACCAGATGTCCCGCTGGACTCTTTTTTTTTTTTTTTTTTTTTTTTAATGTATAATATATATTATATCTTCCTAGACCTGACGGGTCGACCAGTTGTCTCTGTGCACTTCCTTTTTTTTGACGGACTGGAAGCGGGTCGACCAGTTGTCCGATTAAATATTTGGCCTTAAAATGCTAAGTACCGGGGTCGACCAGTTGGCCTTGTGAACTTGGGTCGACCAGTTGTCTTTTTCCATGTCTTGATTGAATGATGTCATTCTTCAATGTGTTGGTGGTTAGTTTATCTCTTTTGTTCTCTATGCCAACACGCCCCACTCACCAAACACTTTTTTTTAAATTTATTTATTTACTTATTTTTATTTTACTTTTTTATTATTTATTTATTTATTTATACATACATACATACATCCTGTCTATCTGTGCAGATGGGGCAGGGGTAGAAGGGGCTAGCTATGAGAGGAAGGTGCTCGGTGGGCATCCAGTTGTAAATAAGGCTGGGAATAAATAGCTGAATATTAATTCATTTGAGTAATATTAAAACTGTTCAAGTAGAAAACAATTGCTTTCTTTTTCTGTTTGCCCAGAGATCTGACTGACTGCAACTTGGAAAGAAGACGGCCCTGCTGGACAGAGACCTCCCTCCTGCTTTGGGTGGGTCGACCAGTTTACATGTTTATTTCCACGTTTTGTCTTTTATGGATTGAATGGATGTGTCTCTCTCTTTTTTTTTTTTTTTGGTTTTTCGAGACAGGGTTTCTCTGTGGCTTTGGAGCCTGTCCTGGAACTAGCACTGTAGACCAGGCTGGTCTCGAACTCACAGAGATCCGCCTACCTCTGCCTCCCGAGTACTGGGATTAAAGGCGTGCGCCACCATCGCCCGGCTCTCATTTTTTTTTTCACAATTGCTTGCTTGCTTGCTTGCTTACTTACTTACTTACTTACTATCTGTTCAGCCCATCTCATTTACTTACTTCTTTAAAAAAAATGACCCACCTAGTTATTTACTTACTTACGTACTTGTTCATTCATTTCTTCACTTCCTTATCTTCTTTCATATATCTGTTTATTTATCTGCTGATTTAGCGTGACTCATTTACTTATTGAATGTTTCAATTATTATTTAGTTTTATTCATTTATTCATTCTTTATGTCTATTTTTATGTACGTATTTACTTACTTTCTTAATTTTTTTTTTACTTTTTAAAATTTACTTAATTTTTTTCTTTCTTTGGGAATGTAGATTCTTTCTTCCTTTCTTCCTTTCTTTCCTTCTTTCTGTCTCCTGACTGTCACTGGCTAAGAAAATGGTGGCCTCCATGTCACTGGTCAGCATAGCAGCTCCTAAAATGGAATTTGATGAAGGGATACATAGATAGATAGATAGATAGATAGATAGATAGATAGATAGATAGATAGATAGATAGATAGATAGATGGGATGCGCACACGCTCACACACACACACACACACACACACACATATGCACGCACGTGCATGACATGTACAGATGGGGGGCGATTCCAATGTTTTCAGAGGAAGGTGCTCGCTGGTAATAATAAATGTGCTGGTAAATAAGGCTGGAAATAGCTGAATATTAAATCATTAAAACTCTTCAAATAAATAAAAAGCAATTCCATTTCTCTCTCTCTCTCTTTCTCACCATATACCAGCACATCTGAACTGACTGCAACATACAAAAGAAGAAGAAACACGGAAAGAAGACATCCCTGCTGGACAGGATCTGAGATGAGAATAAATTCATCGAATGGCTGCCAACAGCATTTCATTGAGAAGAGATTCCACATTTTATGCTGTACAGTTACTTAGTTAGATAGATAGATAAAGAGAGGCCTGTGAACTGGGGTGGGCTGTGGCTTCTCAGGTCACCTCAGGTCAGGGAGGGGCTGAGGAGTGTCCCATTGGCCTTGACAATAGGCAGGAGTCGGAGGTTAATGTCAGGGCAGGGCCTGAGACTTCCTCAAAGGGAATGAATGGAGACCCTTGCTTACCTAAGAAATGCCTGACCTTGGAAAAGGACTTGTGGAAAGCGGGCCCTTGAAACTGTGGTTTCACGTCTTACTAGAAAGCTCCCTCTTGGAAGGGAAAGTCATCGTGATATCTTACTCTTTTCCCAAGGATACCCTACCTACCATTCTGATCATTCTTACTGAATTAAGTCTTCCACTGCAAATAAATAAATAAATAAATAATAAATGAAGTGGGTGAGTGAGTGAGTGAGTGAGTGAGTAAGTAAGTAAGTAAGTAAGTAAACAAGCAAATACGTGGATGGACAAATAAATACAAAGTTTGCTGTTGTTGACTGACTTTTGATTTCATAATGAATCTCTCTCTCTCTCTCTCTCTCTCTCTCTCTCTCTCTCTCTCTCACACACACACACACACACACGCACACTAAATATACAATAAAAGGAAGCATAACACCTTTACTCAGGGGGCAGAGTGAACTCTGAAAGTTTTCCAGGCGGGGGGGGGGGGAGAGACAGAATATAAGAACAAAATGAGAAACAAGGAAAAATAGTGTTGGCTGGCTGGCCGGCTTTCAGTTCCCTGACAGAAATGAGCACATTGTGGAGGAAACACAAAGTTGTTACACTATGTGGGTGTGATGAGGAGAGATTGTGAGTGAGTGTCCTGTCAGAACAAAGTTAGTCCCATAGTTGATGAAATTCATTATCCCAAAACTTCAGCAGAATATATCCCAAGTTTGCAAATGTGTGATCAGCTTGTGACAGGTTGGGCTGGAGATGCTGAGAACTGGGGAGCCCTCAATGCAAGAGCAGACACTCATTCCCATGAAGAGGGAGAGAGGGAGGGAGGGAGGGATCATTCATTCCTATACTCAAGTTTAAAGAAAGATGAGTGGCTATCTATGGAGAGACCACTCACAGATATGAAAAATCATTTCCTAAAAATCAAATTTCTCAGTCAGTATGCAACTGCTATGGTGCTTCTCCTAGATAGAGCAAAACACACAAACAAACTGATTCCTTGATCTAGAGCCACAGTGCACATGCTGTGGAAAAGGGGACATGGCCAACTTGAATCACAATATTCATCAGAGCATGAAAAGAGCGTAAAAAGGACACAGAGGAGAGATAATTGTGGTCCTTCCTTCCTCCCTCCCTCCCTCCCTCCCTCCCTCCCTCCCTCCCTCCCTCCTTCCCTCAGGAAGTGACTGACAGATGAGACTTTGTCCAAGCAGGTTCTGTCTGAAATACCAGACTTGAGTTTCCCCCTCTGTGGGTATTAGCTAATCAGTCCTCCCTTCTTTCTGTAGGAAGGTGGTGCATGTCTCTCAGAACTTACCTGGTTTCCTCTGCACCAGGTGAACCAGGGAAAAGCTTTCTAAGCCTTATTCAGACCCATAGAGGCTGCGCTGTGTGTGACTTCAGAGACCTCAGGGAGTATAGGGGTGGGTGGGTGCTTGATGCTTCAGACTCATGTCATTGAAGGACATAACATAGTCTGGATTCACAGAGATTCACAACACAGAGCCATTGTCACTTACTAACAGCTCAGGACACCCAGAGCTAACAAGAAATTGCAGTCTCAGCCGGGCTTTAATCACAGCACACACACAGATCTCTGTGAATTCAAAGATGGCCTGATTTACAGAGTGAGTTTTAGGACAGCCCAAGATACACAAAGAAACCCTTTCTTGAAAAACAAAGCAAAACAGCAAAAGAAAGAAAGACAAGGAAAAAGAAAAAAATGGCAGTCTCTTTCCACTCTCTCCTCCATTGGCTCTTAAAGAGCTCTCAAGCTGAACTGGAGACCATGGTGTCACTCAAAACTGGGAAGCCAGAAACCTTAGGGGGGTCACAGGAGTCGGACTGACTGCAGCACTTGATGCCTCAACCCTGCTAATGGCTGTGATATAAGGCATGGTAAAATATGGGCTTTGGCAGAGCACTACTCCCCTTTCTCTATTATTATTGCTACCCAACGAAAAGGACGGGGGGGGGGGGTGATGATGTGCAGTCAGTGCTGGTATTGAAATCTCACTGACTCCTTCCGCACTCCTTGTCAATTCCCGACTTTGTCAAATCAACTATCGTGAATCTTTGATGTGGGTTGGCCCTTTAGGAACTCAGAGAAACAAGACAGACAGACCTGTTTCATCCCAGAAACCTCCCAGTTCCTGAGCCCTAGCCCTGGAAGTCTCAAATCCATCACATCCAGAAATCTCTCTAGTCCCTGCTAGTGGTGAACTCACTTCGTCTTCCCCAGGACCACTAATTATTTCTCCATGTTTTCCTGTGAGATCTGAGACCAGCTTTCTTCTTCCTCCCTCTGGCCTCTCCACGAACGATCTCCATTCTCTAGACAACATGTCTAGAACCGAGTCTTATAGGCACCGAGAGAGTGTGTCTTGAGGGCAGTTGGCGTTTCTAGGACACGAGTGACATCACAAAATTCCGAGAGCTCTCTGGGATACCGTGGAATTTCCAGAGAAGGGACTGCTGATGTCGTGAGGCACGGCCTTTACCTCCTTGCTGATATTTCTCCCCGAACTGACCGACCGACCGACCGACCGACCGACCAACCGGAACCTGAGGTTTCCTTTCCAGGAGTCTCTCCTCCGACACAGAGGGAGCCATTCAGGATTTCCTCCTTCCAAAACCAGAAATTTCTCTCTGCTTCATTAATATCTTCTCACTACTTCCTGAACCCATGGGGAGTTAGTTAGTTGAACACTCACTTTTTTCATGAATGACCCTTCCTCCCTCTCCTGAACATCTCATATTACTGATTCATACTCAGTAAAACAGTAATATGAGAAATTAGGCCAGGAGGACATGGAAGATGAGGGTTGAGTCTTCTGAAGTGAACAAGCACTTAGGGAAGGCTAAACTTAAGGGAATTTGACTCTGAGTGGCAAGACATGAATAGCTGCTGCCAAGGCACAGATACAGGCACCAACTGGGCCCTCGGCATCCTCCTGCATCATCAGAGCTGTGTGGGAAACTCAGCCCAACGAGGGGCCGTGTTCAAAGGGAGAGGGCATTTTCGAGGACAGCACTGTTTTCTTTTTCTTCTTTCTTTCTTTCTTTCTTTCTTTCTTTCTTTCTTTCTTTCTTTTTTTTTTCGAGACAGGGTTGTTCTGTAGTTTTTTTTTTTTTTTGGAGCCTGTCCTGGAACTAGCTCTTGTAGACCAGGCTGGTCTTGAACTCACATGCTTTCTTTTTTTTTCTATTGGATATTTTTGACTTCTTTATCAAAGATCAGGTGTTCGAAGATGTGTGGATCGATATCCGGGTCTTCTATTCAGTTCCATTGGTCCTCCTGTCTGTTCTTATGCCAGGACCAGGCTGTTTTCAGAACTGTAGCTTACAGAGTGTTCTTGCAGGTGGGGCACAGAAGAGGTTAATTACGGTACCTTAGTTCTTCTGCTTTTCTAGCAGACCGGAGCCCAGCTGACAGGAATCCAGTAGAGATGGTGTCAAGGTTCACACTGACACTAACAGCTGTAACTTGAGCAGGATTTGTGATCCACATGAAATTTGCAATGAATTGCAGCAAATCTGTGACACTCTAACTTGCTCAGGCTCAGTATCTGAACATACAGATGTTTGCAATGATCACTGGCTTCAGGATTTTTTTTTTTGTTGTTGTTGTTGTTTTGTTTTTCCACGAGACAGGGTTTCCCTGTAGCTGAAGTTTAACGGCCTGGTGTTTTTGTGACTTACTGCTTCAAAGAACTTCTCCATTTCTTTATCCCTAAGGGAAAAGAAATATAATCACTAAATACATTTAAGTGTCTTTCAACCATTTTAGATCCCTCTGTTGAGAGTTCTCTGTTTAGGTCTGTACTCCATTTTTTAAAATTGGATTATTTGTTCTTTGGATGACCAATTTCTCGACTTCTTTGTGTATTTTGGAGATTAGTGAAGATCTTTTCCCATTCTGTAAGGCCGTCGTTTTGTCTTGTTGGCCATGTTCTTTGCTTTACAGAAGCTTTTCAGTTTCAGGAGGTCTCACTTATTAATTGTTTCTCTCAGTGTCTGTTTTTTTTTCTTTTTTTTTTCTTTTTTCTTTCTTTTTTTTTCTTTTTTTTCTTTTTTTCTTTTTTCTTTTTTTTCTTCTTCTTCTTTTCTTTTTTTTTCTTTTTTTTCTCTCTTTAGTTTTTTTTCTTTGTTCTTTTTTTTGTTTTGTTTTTCTTTTTTTTTTCTTTTTTCTTTTTTTTCTTTTTCTCTCAGTGTCTGTGCTACTGGGGTTCTATTTAGCAAGCGTTCTCCTGTGCCAATGTGTTCAAGTGCATTTGATATTTTTATTTTTATATTCTTTTATTGTGGATGAAGTCAATTATTTGAACTCTCAAATATTTTTATTGTTATTATCTCTCTATTTGTTTGCTTATTTGTGGTTGTTCACCAACTTGACTATCTAGAGGAAGTAAAAGTCGTAACAAGGTTTCCGTAGGTGAACCTGCGGAAGGATCATTAACGTGAGAGAGCAGCGGCGGCGGCTCTGCCCGCCCGCTCGCCTGCCTCGCCCGAGTTCTCGCCGGGAGGCGCGCTCCCCGGGTCGCACGTGTGTTGTGCGCACGGAAGTGTGCGTGCGCACGGGCGCGCGTGGCAGTCTTGAGAGAGAGGTCGAGAGATGGGGAAGGGGGACGGGCGCCGGCTCGCCCGCCCTCCTCGCCCCGTCCGAGGACCCGTGTCTGGCTCTGCCATGGCGGGTCACGGCGGACGGCGGCTCTCTTCCCGCTCTCGCTCTCCTCCGTCCACTCCCGCTGCTTGCCTCACCGCACCGCAGCGGCCCGCGGGTGTGTCCCCTCTTTCCCGGGCGCGCGCCTTTCCCTCTCCATCCCTCTTCCCGGGGGAGGATGGGCGAGGGTCTGGCGGCGCCCCGGGCCCCCTCTCGCCGCCGACCTCCGCTCGCGCGCCGTGGCGCCGCGGCGCGCCTGTCGGGGAGGCGGCGGAGGTTGGGCGCACTTTTTTTTCCCCCCTCTCCACCTCCTTCTCCAAAGGACCGGGGTAGACCAGTAGTCCCTCCCACCGGGCGGGAGGCCATTTTTTTCCCCCGGGGATGCGGCGGGTCGACCAGATGTCCCGCTGGACTCTTTTTTTTTTTTTTTTTTAATGTATAATATATATTATATCTTCCTAGACCTGACGGGTCGACCAGTTGTCTCTGTGCACTTCCTTTTTTTTGACGGACTGGAAGCGGGTCGACCAGTTGTCCGATTAAATATTTGGCCTTAAAATGCTAAGTACCGGGGTCGACCAGTTGGCCTTGTGAACTTGGGTCGACCAGTTGTCTTTTTCCATGTCTTGATTGACTGATGTCATTCTTCAATGTGTTGGTGGTTAGTTTATCTCTTTTGTTCTCTATGCCAACACGCCCCACTCACCAAACACTTTTTTTTTAATTTATTTATTTACTTATTTTTATTTTACTTTTTTATTATTTATTTATTTATACATACATACATACATCCTGTCTATCTGTCCAGATGGGGCAGGGGTAGAAGGGGCTAGCTATGAGAGGAAGGTGCTCGGTGGGCATCCAGTTGTAAATAAGGCTGGGAATAAATAGCTGAATATTAATTCATTTGAGTAATATTAAAACTGTTCAAGTAGAAAACAATTGCTTTCTTTTTCTGTTTGCCCAGAGATCTGACTGACTGCAACTTGGAAAGAAGACGGCCCTGCTGGACAGAGACCTCCCTCCTGCTTTGGGTGGGTCGACCAGTTTACATGTTTATTTCCACGTTTTGTCTTTTATGGATTGAATGGATGTGTCTCTCTCTTTTTTTTTTTTTTTTTTTGGTTTTTCGAGACAGGGTTTCTCTGTGGCTTTGGAGCCTGTCCTGGAACTAGCACTGTAGACCAGGCTGGTCTCAAACTCACAGAGATCCGCCTACCTCTGCCTCCCGAGTACTGGGATTAAAGGCGTGCGCCACCATCGCCCGGCTCTCATTTTTTTTTTTTCACGATTGCTTGCTTGCTTGCTTGCTTACTTACTTACTTACTTACTATCTGTTCAGCCCATCTCATTTACTTACTTCATTAAAAAAAATGACCCACCTAGTTATTTACTTACTTACTTACTTACTTACTTGTTCATTCATTCCTTCACTTCCTTATCTTCTTTCATATATCTGTTTATTTATCTGCTGATTTAGCGTGACTCATTTACTTATTGAATGTTTCAATTATTATTTAGTTTTATTCATTTATTCATTCTTTATGTCTATTTTTATGTATGTATTTACTTACTTTCTTAATTTTTTTTTTACTTTTTAAAATTTACTTAATTTTTTTCTTTCTTTGGGAATGTAGATTCTTTCTTCCTTTCTTCCTTTCTTTCCTTCTTTCTGTCTCCTGACTGTCACTGGCTAAGAAAATGGTGGCCTCCATGTCACTGGTCAGCATAGCAGCTCCTAAAATGGAATTTGATGAAGGGATACATAGATAGATAGATAGATAGATAGATAGATAGATAGATAGATAGATAGATAGATAGATAGATGGGATGCGCACACGCTCACACACACACACACACACACACACACACACACACACATATGCACGCACGTGCATGACATGTACAGATGGGGGGCGATTCCAATGTTTTCAGAGGAAGGTGCTCGCTGGTAATAATAAATGTGCTGGTAAATAAGGCTGGAAATAGCTGAATATTAAATCATTAAAACTCTTCAAATAAATAAAAAGCAATTCCATTTCTCTCTCTCTCTCTCTCTCTCTCTCTCTCTCTCTCTTTCTCACCATATACCAGCACATCTGAACTGACTGCAACATACAAAAGAAGAAGAAACACGGAAAGAAGACATCCCTGCTGGACAGGATCTGAGATGAGAATAAATTCATCGAATGGCTGCCAACAGCATTTCATTGAGAAGAGATTCCACATTTTATGCTGTACAGTTACTTAGTTAGATAGATAGATAAAGAGAGGCCTGTGAACTGGGGTGGGCTGTGGCTTCTCAGGTCACCTCAGGTCAGGGAGGGGCTGAGGAGTGTCCCATTGGCCTTGACAATAGGCAGGAGTCAGAGGTTAATGTCAGGGCAGGGCCTGAGAGTTCCTCAAAGGGAATGAATGGAGACCCTTGCTTACCTAAGAAATGCCTGACCTTGGAAAAGGACTTGTGGAAAGCGGGCCCTTGAAACTGTGGTTTCACGTCTTACTAGAAAGCTCCCTCTTGGAAGGGAAAGTCATCGTGATAGCTTACTCTTTTCCCAAGGATACCCTACCTACCCTTCTGATCATTCTTACTGAATTAAGTCTTCCACTGCAAATAAATAAATAAATAAATAAATAATAAATGAAGTGGGTGAGTGAGTGAGTGAGTGAGTAAGTAAGTAAGTAAGTAAGTAAACAAGCAAATACGTGGATGGACAAATAAATACAAAGTTTGCTGTTGTTGACTGACTTTTGATTTCATAATGAATCTCTCTCTCTCTCTCTCTCTCTCACACACACACACACACACACACACACTAAATATACAATAAAAGGAAGCATAACACCTTTACTCAGGGGGCAGAGTGAACTCTGAAAGTTTTCCAGGCGGGGGGGGGGAGAGAGACAGAATATAAGAACAAAATGAGAAACAAGGAAAAATAGTGTTGGCTGGCTGGCCGGCTTTCAGTTCCCTGACAGAAATGAGCACATTGTGGAGGAAACACAAAGTTGTTACACTATGTGGGTGTGATGAGGAGAGATTGTGAGTGAGTGTCCTGTCAGAACAAAGTTAGTCCCATAGTTGATGAAATTCATTATCCCAAAACTTCAGCAGAATATATCCCAAGTTTGCAAATGTGTGATCAGCTTGTGACAGGTTGGGCTGGAGATGCTGAGAACTGGGGAGCCCTCAATGCAAGAGCAGACACTCATTCCCATGAAGAGGGAGAGAGGGAGGGAGGGAGGGATCATTCATTCCTATACTCAAGTTTAAAGAAAGATGAGTGGCTATCTATGGAGAGACCACTCACAGATATGAAAAATCATTTCCTAAAAATCAAATTTCTCAGTCAGTATGCAACTGCTATGGTGCTTCTCCTAGATAGAGCAAAACACACAAACAAACTGATTCCTTGATCTAGAGCCACAGTGCACATGCTGTGGAAAAGGGGACATGGCCAACTTGAATCACAATATTCATCAGAGCATGAAAAGAGCGTAAAAAGGACACAGAGGAGAGATAATTGTGGTCCTTCCTTCCTCCCTCCCTCCCTCCCTCCCTCCCTCCCTCCCTCCTTCCCTCAGGAAGTGACTGACAGATGAGACTTTGTCCAAGCAGGTTCTGTCTGAAATACCAGACTTGAGTTTCCCCCTCTGTGGGTATTAGCTAATCAGTCCTCCCTTCTTTCTGTAGGAAGGTGGTGCATGTCTCTCAGAACTTACCTGGTTTCCTCTGCACCAGGTGAACCAGGGAAAAGCTTTCTAAGCCTTATTCAGACCCATAGAGGCTGCGCTGTGTGTGACTTCAGAGACCTCAGGGAGTATAGGGGTGGGTGGGTGCTTGATGCTTCAGACTCATGTCATTGAAGGACATAACATAGTCTGGATTCACAGAGATTCACAACACAGAGCCATTGTCACTTACTAACAGCTCAGGACACCCAGAGCTAACAAGAAATTGCAGTCTCAGCCGGGCTTTAATCACAGCACACACACAGATCTCTGTGAATTCAAAGATGGCCTGATTTACAGAGTGAGTTTTAGGACAGCCCAAGATACACAAAGAAACCCTTTCTTGAAAAACAAAGCAAAACAGCAAAAGAAAGAAAGACAAGGAAAAAGAAAAAAATGGCAGTCTCTTTCCACTCTCTCCTCCATTGGCTCTTAAAGAGCTCTCAAGCTGAACTGGAGACCATGGTGTCACTCAAAACTGGGAAGCCAGAAACCTTAGGGGGGTCACAGGAGTCGGACTGACTGCAGCACTTGATGCCTCAACCCTGCTAATGGCTGTGATATAAGGCATGGTAAAATACGGGCTTTGGCAGAGCACTACTCCCCTTTCTCTATTATTATTGCTACACAAGGAAAAGGACCGGGGGGGGGGGGTGATGATGTGCAGTCAGTGCTGGTATTGAAATCTCACTGACTCCTTCCGCACTCCTTGTCAATTCCCGACTTTGTCAAATCAACTATCGTGAATCTTTGATGTGGGTTGGCCCTTTAGGAACTCAGAGAAACAAGACAGACAGACCTGTTTCATCCCAGAAACCTCCCAGTTCCTGAGCCCTAGCCCTGGAAGTCTCAAAGCCATCACATCCAGAAATCTCTCTAGTCCCTGCTAGTGGTGAACTCACTTCGTCTTCCGCAGGACCACTAATTATTTCTCCATGTTTTCCTGTGAGATCTGAGGCCAGCTTTCTTCTTCCTCCCTCTGGCCTCTCCACGAACGTTCTCCATTCTCTAGACAACATGTCTAGAACCGAGTCTTATAGGCACCGAGAGAGTGTGTCTTGAGGGCAGTTGGCGTTTCTAGGACACGAGTGACATCACAAAATTCCGAGAGCTCTCTGGGATACCGTGGAATTTCCAGAGAAGGGACTGCTGATGTCGTGAGGCACGGCCTTTACCTCCTTGCTGATATTTCTCCCCGAACTGACCGACAGACCGACCGACCGACCGACCAACCGGAACCTGAGGTTTCCTTTCCAGGAGTCTCTCCTCCGACACAGAGGGAGCCATTCAGGATTTCCTCCTTCCAAAACCAGAAATTTCTCTCTGCTTCATTAATATCTTCTCACTACTTCCTGAACCCATGGGGAGTTAGTTAGTTGAACACTCACTTTTTTCATGAATGACCCTTCCTCCCTCTCCTGAACATCTCATATTACTGATTCATACTCAGTAAAACAGTAATATGAGAAATTAGGCCAGGAGGACATGGAAGATGAGGGTTGAGTCTTCTGAAGTGAACAAGCACTTAGGGAAGGCTAAACTTAAGGGAATTTGACTCTGAGTGGCAAGACATGAATAGCTGCTGCCAAGGCACAGATACAGGCACCAACTGGGCCCTCGGCATCCTCCTGCATCATCAGAGCTGTGTGGGAAACTCAGCCCAAAGGAGGGGCCGTGTTCCAAGGGAGAGGGCATTTTCGAGGACAGCACTGTTTTCTTTTTCTTCTTTCTTTCTTTCTTTCTTTCTTTCTTTCTTTTTTTTTTTTTTTCGAGACAGGGTTGTTCTGTAGTTTTTTTTTTTTTTTGGAGCCTGTCCTGGAACTAGCTCTTGTAGACCAGGCTGGTCTTGAACTCACATGCTTTCTTTTTTTTTCTATTGGATATTTTTGACTTCTTTATCAAAGATCAGGTGTTCGAAGATGTGTGGATCGATATCCGGGTCTTCTATTCAGTTCCATTGGTCCTCCTGTCTGTTCTTATGCCAGGACCAGGCTGTTTTCAGAACTGTAGCTTACAGAGTGTTCTTGCAGGTGGGGCACAGAAGAGGTTAATTACGGTACCTTAGTTCTTCTGCTTTTCTAGCAGACCGGAGCCCAGCTGACAGGAATCCAGTAGAGATGGTGTCAAGGTTCACACTGACACTAACAGCTGTAACTTGAGCAGGATTTGTGATCCACATGAAATTTGCAATGAATTGCAGCAAATCTGTGACACTCTAACTTGCTCAGGCTCAGTATCTGAACATACAGATGTTTGCAATGATCACTGGCTTCAGGATTTTTTTTTTGTTGTTGTTGTTGTTGTTGTTTTGTTTTTCCACGAGACAGGGTTTCCCTGTAGCTGAAGTTTAACGGCCTGGTGTTTTTGTGACTTACTGCTTCAAAGAACTTCTCCATTTCTTTATCCCTAAGGGAAAAGAAATATAATCACTAAATACATTTAAGTGTCTTTCAACCATTTTAGATCCCTCTGTTGAGAGTTCTCTGTTTAGGTCTGTACTCCATTTTTTAAAATTGGATTATTTGTTCTTTGGATGACCAATTTCTCGACTTCTTTGTGTATTTTGGAGATTAGTGAAGATCTTTTCCCATTCTGAAAGGCCGTCGTTTTGTCTTGTTGGCCATGTTCTTTGCTTTACAGAAGCTTTTCAGTTTCAGGAGGTCTCACTTATTAATTGTTTCTCTCAGTGTCTGTTTTTTTTTTCTTTTTTTTTCTTTTTTCTTTCTTTTTTTTCTTTTTTTCTTTTTTTCTTTTTTTCTTTTTTTTCTTCTTCTTCTTTTCTTTTTTTTCTTTTTTTTCTCTCTTTAGTTTTTTTCTTTGTTCTTTTTTTTTGTTTTGTTTTTCTTTTTTTTTTCTTGTTTCTTTTTTTTCTTTTTCTCTCAGTGTCTGTGCTACTGGGGTTCTATTTAGCAAGCGTTCTCCTGTGCCAATGTGTTCAAGTGCATTTGATATTTTTATTTTTATATTCTTTTATTGTGGATGAAGTCAATTATTTGAACTCTCAAATATTTTTATTGTTATTATCTCTCTATTTGTTTGCTTATTTGTGGTTGTTCACCAACTTGACTATCTAGAGGAAGTAAAAGTCGTAACAAGGTTTCCGTAGGTGAACCTGCGGAAGGATCATTAACGTGAGAGAGCAGCGGCGGCGGCTCTGCCCGCCCGCTCGCCTGCCTCGCCCGAGTTCTCGCCTGGAGGCGCGCTCCCCGGGTCGCGCGTGTGTTGTGCGCACGGAAGTGTGCGTGCGCACGGGCGCGCGTGTCGGTCGTGAGAGAGAGGTCGAGAGAGGGGGAAGGGGGACGGGCGCCGGCTCGCCCGCCCTCCTCGCCCCGTCCGAGGACCCGTGTCTGGCTCTGCCGCTGGCGGCTCACGGCGGACGGCGGCTCTCTTCCCGCTCTCGCTCTCCTCCGTCCACTCCCGCTGCTTGCCTCACCGCACCGCAGCGGCCCGCGGGTGTGTCCCCTCTTTCCCGGGCGCGCGCCTTTCCCTCTCCATCCCTCTTCCCGGGGGAGGATGGGCGAGGGTCTGGCGGCGCCCCAGGCCCCCTCTCGCCGCCGACCTCCGCTCGCGCTCCGAGGCGCCGCGGCGCGCCTGTCGGGGAGGCGGCGGGGGTTGGGCGCACTTTTTTTTCCCCCCTCTCCACCTCCTTCTCCAAAGGACCAGGGTAGACCAGTAGTCCCTCCCACCGGGCGGGAGGCCATTTTTTTCCCCCGGGGATGCGGCGGGTCGACCAGATGTCCCGCTGGACTTTTTTTTTTTTTTTTTTTTTTTTTTTAATGTATAATATACATTATATCTACCTAGACCTGACGGGTCGACCAGTTGTCTCTGTGCACTTCCTTTTTTTTTGACGGACTGGAAGCGGGTCGACCAGTTGTCCGATTAAATATTTGGCCTTAAAATGCTAAGTACCGGGGTCGACCAGTTGGCCTTGTGAACTTGGGTCGACCAGTTGTCTTTTTCCATGTCTTGATTGAATGATGTCATTCTTCAATGTGTTGGTGGTTAGTTTATCTCTTTTGTTCTCTATGCCAACACGCCCCACTCACCAAACACTTTTTTTTAAATTTATTTATTTACTTATTTTTATTTTACTTTTTTATTATTTATTTATTTATACATACATACATACATCCTGTCTATCTGTCCAGATGGGGCAGGGGTAGAAGGGGCTAGCTATGAGAGGAAGGTGCTCGGTGGGCATCCAGTTGTAAATAAGGCTGGGAATAAATAGCTGAATATTAATTCATTTGAGTAATATTAAAACTGTTCAAGTAGAAAACAATTGCTTTCTTTTTCTGTTTGCCCAGAGATCTGACTGACTGCAACTTGGAAAGAAGACGGCCCTGCTGGACAGAGACCTCCCTCCTGCTTTGGGTGGGTCGACCAGTTTACATGTTTATTTCCACGTTTTGTCTTTTATGGATTGAATGGATGTGTCTCTCTCTCTTTTTTTTTTTTTTTTTTGGTTTTTCGAGACAGGGTTTCTCTGTGGCTTTGGAGCCTGTCCTGGAACTAGCACTGTAGACCAGGCTGGTCTCGAACTCACAGAGATCCGCCTACCTCTGCCTCCCGAGTACTGGGATTAAAGGCGTGCGCCACCATCGCCCGGCTCTCATTTTTTTTTTCACGATTGCTTGCTTGCTTTCTTGCTTGCTTACTTACTTACTTACTATCTGTTCAGCCCATCTCATTTACTTACTTCATTAAAAAAAAATGACCCACCTAGTTATTTACTTACTTACTTACTTACTTACTTGTTCATTCATTCCTTCACTTCCTTATCTTCTTTCATATATCTGTTTATTTATCTGCTGATTTAGCGTGACTCATTTACTTATTGAATGTTTCAATTATTAATTAGTTTTATTCATTTATTCATTCTTTATGTCTATTTTTATGTATGTATTTACTTACTTTCTTAATTTTTTTTTTACTTTTTAAAATTTACTTAATTTTTTTCTTTCTTTGGGAATGTAGATTCTTTCTTCCTTTCTTCCTTTCTTTCCTTCTTTCTGTCTCCTGACTGTCACTGGCTAAGAAAATGGTGGCCTCCATGTCACTGGTCAGCATAGCAGCTCCTAAAATGGAATTTGATGAAGGGATACATAGATAGATAGATAGATAGATAGATAGATAGATAGATAGATAGATAGATAGATAGATGGGATGCGCACACGCTCACACACACACACACACACACACACACACACACATATGCACGCACGTGCATGACATGTACAGATGGGGGGCGATTCCAATGTTTTCAGAGGAAGGTGCTCGCTGGTAATAATAAATGTGCTGGTAAATAAGGCTGGAAATAGCTGAATATTAAATCATTAAAACTCTTCAAATAAATAAAAAGCAATTCCATTTCTCTCTCTCTCTCTTTCTCACCATATACCAGCACATCTGAACTGACTGCAACATACAAAAGAAGAAGAAACACGGAAAGAAGACATCCCTGCTGGACAGGATCTGAGATGAGAATAAATTCATCGAATGGCTGCCAACAGCATTTCATTGAGAAGAGATTCCACATTTTATGCTGTACAGTTACTTAGTTAGATAGATAGATAAAGAGAGGCCTGTGAACTGGGGTGGGCTGTGGCTTCTCAGGTCACCTCAGGTCAGGGAGGGGCTGAGGAGTGTCCCATTGGCCTTGACAATAGGCAGGAGTCAGAGGTTAATGTCAGGGCAGGGCCTGAGAGTTCCTCAAAGGGAATGAATGGAGACCCTTGCTAACCTAAGAAATGCCTGACCTTGGAAAAGGACTTGTGGAAAGCGGGCCCTTGAAACTGTGGTTTCACGT
Organism: Microtus pennsylvanicus; assembly: GCF_037038515.1. Taxonomy (NCBI): domain Eukaryota; kingdom Metazoa; phylum Chordata; class Mammalia; order Rodentia; family Cricetidae; genus Microtus; species Microtus pennsylvanicus. Next base: position 112,615,372 of record NC_134586.1, on the reverse strand, counting down.
CTTACTAGAAAGCTCCCTCTTGGAAGGGAAAGTCATCGTGATATCTTACTCTTTTCCCAAGGATACCCTACCTACCCTTCTGATCATTCTTACTGAATTAAGTCTTCCACTGCAAATAAATAAATAAATAAATAATAAATGAAGTGGGTGAGTGAGTGAGTGAGTGAGTAAGTAAGTAAGTAAGTAAGTAAGTAAACAAGCAAATACGTGGATGGACAAATAAATACAAAGTTTGCTGTTGTTGACTGACTTTTGATTTCATAATGAATCTCTCTCTCTCTCTCTCTCTCTCTCTCTCTCTCTCTCTCTCTCTCTCACACACACACACACACACACACACACACTAAATATACAATAAAAGGAAGCATAACACCTTTACTCAGGGGGCAGAGTGAACTCTGAAAGTTTTCCAGGCGGGGGGGGGGAGAGACAGAATATAAGAACAAAATGAGAAACAAGGAAAAATAGTGTTGGCTGGCTGGCCGGCTTTCAGTTCCCTGACAGAAATGAGCACATTGTGGAGGAAACACAAAGTTGTTACACTATGTGGGTGTGATGAGGAGAGATTGTGAGTGAGTGTCCTGTCAGAACAAAGTTAGTCCCATAGTTGATGAAATTCATTATCCCAAAACTTCAGCAGAATATATCCCAAGTTTGCAAATGTGTGATCAGCTTGTGACAGGTTGGGCTGGAGATGCTGAGAACTGGGGAGCCCTCAATGCAAGAGCAGACACTCATTCCCATGAAGAGGGAGAGAGGGAGGGAGGGAGGGAGGGAGGGATCATTCATTCCTATACTCAAGTTTAAAGAAAGATGAGTGGCTATCTATGGAGAGACCACTCACAGATATGAAAAATCATTTCCTAAAAATCAAATTTCTCAGTCAGTATGCAACTGCTATGGTGCTTCTCCTAGATAGAGCAAAACACACAAACAAACTGATTCCTTGATCTAGAGCCACAGTGCACATGCTGTGGAAAAGGGGACATGGCCAACTTGAATCACAATATTCATCAGAGCATGAAAAGAGCGTAAAAAGGACACAGAGGAGAGATAATTGTGGTCCTTCCTTCCTCCCTCCCTCCCTCCCTCCCTCCCTCCCTCCCTCCTTCCCTCAGGAAGTGACTGACAGATGAGACTTTGTCCAAGCAGGTTCTGTCTGAAATACCAGACTTGAGTTTCCCCCTCTGTGGGTATTAGCTAATCAGTCCTCCCTTCTTTCTGTAGGAAGGTGGTGCATGTCTCTCAGAACTTACCTGGTTTCCTCTGCACCAGGTGAACCAGGGAAAAGCTTTCTAAGCCTTATTCAGACCCATAGAGGCTGCGCTGTGTGTGACTTCAGAGACCTCAGGGAGTATAGGGGTGGGTGGGTGCTTGATGCTTCAGACTCATGTCATTGAAGGACATAACATAGTCTGGATTCACAGAGATTCACAACACAGAGCCATTGTCACTTACTAACAGCTCAGGACACCCAGAGCTAACAAGAAATTGCAGTCTCAGCCGGGCTTTAATCACAGCACACACACAGATCTCTGTGAATTCAAAGATGGCCTGATTTACAGAGTGAGTTTTAGGACAGCCCAAGATACACAAAGAAACCCTTTCTTGAAAAACAAAGCAAAACAGCAAAAGAAAGAAAGACAAGGAAAAAGAAAAAAATGGCAGTCTCTTTCCACTCTCTCCTCCATTGGCTCTTAAAGAGCTCTCAAGCTGAACTGGAGACCATGGTGTCACTCAAAACTGGGAAGCCAGAAACCTTAGGGGGGTCACAGGAGTCGGACTGACTGCAGCACTTGATGCCTCAACCCTGCTAATGGCTGTGATATAAGGCATGGTAAAATACGGGCTTTGGCAGAGCACTACTCCCCTTTCTCTATTATTATTGCTACACAACGAAAAGGACCAGGGGGGGGGTGATGATGTGCAGTCAGTGCTGGTATTGAAATCTCACTGACTCCTTCCGCACTCCTTGTCAATTCCCGACTTTGTCAAATCAACTATCGTGAATCTTTGATGTGGGTTGGCCCTTTAGGAACTCAGAGAAACAAGACAGACAGACCTGTTTCATCCCAGAAACCTCCCAGTTCCTGAGCCCTAGCCCTGGAAGTCTCAAAGCCATCACATCCAGAAATCTCTCTAGTCCCTGCTAGTGGTGAACTCACTTTGTCTTCCCCAGGACCACTAATTATTTCTCCATGTTTTCCTGTGAGATCTGAGGCCAGCTTTCTTCTTCCTCCCTCTGGCCTCTCCACGAACGATCTCCATTCTCTAGACAACATGTCTAGAACCGAGTCTTATAGGCACCGAGAGAGTGTGTCTTGAGGGCAGTTGGCGTTTCTAGGACACGAGTGACATCACAAAATTCCGAGAGCTCTCTGGGATACCGTGGAATTTCCAGAGAAGGGACTGCTGATGTCGTGAGGCACGGCCTTTACCTCCTTGCTGATATTTCTCCCCGAACTGACCGACCGACCGACCGACCGACCGACCAACCGGAACCTGAGGTTTCCTTTCCAGGAGTCTCTCCTCCGACACAGAGGGAGCCATTCAGGATTTCCTCCTTCCAAAACCAGAAATTTCTCTCTGCTTCATTAATATCTTCTCACTACTTCCTGAACCCATGGGGAGTTAGTTAGTTGAACACTCACTTTTTTCATGAATGACCCTTCCTCCCTCTCCTGAACATCTCATATTACTGATTCATACTCAGTAAAACAGTAATATGAGAAATTAGGCCAGGAGGACATGGAAGATGAGGGTTGAGTCTTCTGAAGTGAACAAGCACTTAGGGAAGGCTAAACTTAAGGGAATTTGACTCTGAGTGGCAAGACATGAATAGCTGCTGCCAAGGTACAGATACAGGCACCAACTGGGCCCTCGGCATCCTCCTGCATCATCAGAGCTGTGTGGGAAACTCAGCCCAAAGGAGGGGCCGTGTTCAAAGGGAGAGGGCATTTTCGAGGACAGCACTGTTTTCTTTTTCTTCTTTCTTTCTTTCTTTCTTTCTTTCTTTCTTTCTTTCTTTCTTTTTTTTTTCGAGACAGGGTTGTTCTGTAGTTTTTTTTTTTTGGAGCCTGTCCTGGAACTAGCTCTTGTAGACCAGGCTGGTCTTGAACTCACATGCTTTCTTTTTTTTTTCTATTGGATATTTTTGACTTCTTTATCAAAGATCAGGTGTTCGAAGATGTGTGGATCGATATCCGGGTCTTCTATTCGGTTCCATTGGTCCTCCTGTCTGTTCTTATGCCAGGACCAGGCTGTTTTCAGAACTGTAGCTTACAGAGTGTTCTTGCAGGTGGGGCACAGAAGAGGTTAATTACGGTACCTTAGTTCTTCTGCTTTTCTAGCAGACCGGAGCCCAGCTGACAGGAATCCAGTAGAGATGGTGTCAAGGTTCACACTGACACTAACAGCTGTAACTTGAGCAGGATTTGTGATCCACATGAAATTTGCAATGAATTGCAGCAAATCTGTGACACTCTAACTTGCTCAGGCTCAGTATCTGAACATACAGATGTTTGCAATGATCACTGGCTTCAGGATTTTTTTTTTTGTTGTTGTTGTTGTTTTGTTTTTCCACGAGACAGGGTTTCCCTGTAGCTGAAGTTTAACGGCCTGGTGTTTTTGTGACTTACTGCTTCAAAGAACTTCTCCATTTCTTTATCCCTAAGGGAAAAGAAATATAATCACTAAATACATTTAAGTGTCTTTCAACCATTTTAGATCCCTCTGTTGAGAGTTCTCTGTTTAGGTCTGTACTCCACTTTTTAAAATTGGATTATTTGTTCTTTGGATGACCAATTTCTCGACTTCTTTGTGTATTTTGGAGATTAGTGAAGATCTTTTCCCATTCTGTAAGGCCGTCGTTTTGTCTTGTTGGCCATGTTCTTTGCTTTACAGAAGCTTTTCAGTTTCAGGAGGTCTCACTTATTAATTGTTTCTCTCAGTGTCTGTTTATTTTTCTTTTTTTTTCTTTTTTCTTTCTTTTTTTTTTCTTTTTTTTCTTTTTTTCTTTTTTTCTTTTTTTTCTTCTTCTTCTTTTCTTTTTTTTTCTTTTTTTTCTCTCTTTAGTTTTTTTCTTTGTTCTTTTTTTTGTTTTGTTTTTCTTTTTTTTTTTCTTTTTTCTTTTTTTTCTTTTTCTCTCAGTGTCTGTGCTACTGGGGTTCTATTTAGCAAGCGTTCTCCTGTGCCAATGTGTTCAAGTGCATTTGATATTTTTATTTTTATATTCTTTTATTGTGGATGAAGTCAATTAT